>NW_005842665.1:580908-611880 GCF_000455745.1 Alligator sinensis | reverse complement strand
ATGCTATAATTAAATGACATAACAAAATGAACAGCAGCAAAAAACAAACCAACAATCCAAAATAAAGCTGAAACAAAAAGCGAAAAAAAAAAAAGAAGACGACTCTCCCCCCCAATCCAAAAGAAGAACAAACCAACCTTTGCTGTCTGGTTTATGGCATTCTTTTGCATTTGTAAAAACTTGTTTATAAGCTTAAATATCACAGGATTTTCCAGCTATATGGCAAAGGAGTGAAACAGGAGTAAGTTAGGATATCCCATATTTTAAAAGGCTCTAGAGGGGATACAGGGAACTACAAGCCAGTGAGCCTAACTTCTGCTCCTGGAAAACTGAGAGAAACAATAATAAAAAAGAACTGCTCAACACATGGATAAATATACTTGCATAAATCATGCCTTACCAGCCTACTAGATTTCCAAAAACTTTTGACAACATCTCCCATCAGAAGAGAATAAAGGGAACATATACCTATGGATCAGAAATTGGCTCAAAGATAGAAAGCAAAGACTAAATATAAATGGTCAGTTTTCAGGATGGAAAGAAGTAAACAGCAGTGTTCTCCAGGCGTCTGTGTTGGAACCAGTGCTGTTTAACATATTCATAAATATATTAATAAATGATCTGAAAAGGTGTGTGGGGGGGGGGGGGAGTAGCAAGATGGCCACATTTGCAGGCAGCATTTTCAGGGGGAGGGGAGACGTCATGGCCCAGCCCTAACCCCAGCACACAGAGAGAAAGGGGAGTGGCCTGGCCCTGATCAGACCATGCGGGAAGAAGGTCCTGGCTCAGCTCTAGTCCACCATGCAAGACTTGGGATTCTGGCCCTGGGGAGGATGGCAGTATTAACTGCTACTGCTTCTCTACCACCAAAATTCCCAAGTCAATGGGGAGCCCCTTTGGAGTGGATTCCAAGGCTCTGCAGGCCAGATTTGGCCTGTGGGCTGAAGGTTGAGCACCCCTTGTTCAGCTAGATTCAAAAAAAGGATTAGACAAATTTTTGGATGAAAAGGGCATCAGTAGCTATTGAACATGGGAGCTAGGAGTACAGCCTCTGAATTAGACATTCCTAGACCTTAAAGGTTGGAGGCTCCAAGTGAGAGTAGTGGGAAAAAAAGCTCTAATTGTGCCCAGTTCACTCTCCCTTTCAGCATCCATTCTCTGGTGGTGTGACACAGGCCTATTTGCCATTTTGAAAGCTTGCGGGCCAATGCCCACCAAGAAAAACCATAAGCCTTCCTCGAAAAGGGAGGATACTGGGGAAGTGGCAACTGATTTCTAAGGCCAAATGATAACAAAACAGGGACTGGAGTGGAGGTCAAAAGTTCAGAATGAGTGCACTGAGAGGGAACACTGAGAACATGCCAGACAGTGTCCACTGGCCCTCAAATGAGTCCACGGAGCCAGAGGACACTGCCCAGTAAAACACTTGCTCGGAGATGTGAGTGGACAAAGGACAGGAAAATGCCCCCACAGATCTGGGAGGGTTGGGGTAGGGGAGGGTCCTTCTGTCTACAGCCTCCTTCCAGGTGAGATAGATCACTATCTTGGCTAGGGCCAGGAGAAGGTTGAGCAGGAGGTCCCAGGACTTGATGGGGCCACATATGGGGAGTACACAAATATAAAAGTCTAGGGATAAGTGCAGCCAGAATCTCAGCAGGAGGTTCTGCAGGAGGCGTAAAGGGGCTGCATCCTGGAGCATTCCAGATAGGCATGTGCCAGGGTCTCCTTCTGCTCACACAAGGGGAAGATGTCAGATGTCTGTGAACCATGCCAGATACACCCCATGGTGACAGCTACATGTATCCAACACCAGCTGAGGTCTCTGGTAGTTCATGGGATCAAGATGAAGTATATACTCATCCACCAAGGACCCTTGTCCTCACTAAGGGTGTCCTGACACTTGGTGTCTGAGCTGGATGTGAGGCTGGGATGGTGGAGGGTGCAGATAGTGAGTATGAAGTGCTGGTGGTCATGGGCGGTTCAAAAGTGGGCTAGCTTGGTATGTCACAGTCTGCTGTGGCAAGGGCCCCATAATGAGCTCTGAGGCAGTGGGGGATGCTGGGGAGGGTGGAGACTTCCCTCATGCTAGACTTGGTGAGGGCAGTGTCCAGAAGGGTGGCCTTGATCTCTTGGAGTAGGCAGCAGGGCACATGTAGTGTGGGCTTCTCCATGCACCAGGCCAGTGCAGCAAGATCTGTCCACCCCTGCTTGGCATAATCTAGGCGGTCCCTGATATGGGTGATGCTGGCCAGGACCATCCTCCAGCGCAACCAGGGCACCTCTGTTGCTAGTACCGCCAGCTGTGAGTTTTTTTAGCAGGGACCTGGAGTTGGAGCACATGGCCCAGGACCATCTTGATGGTGTGGAGGATTTCTGGCTGAAGGCCACATGATATCTTCGTGAGGTGGCTGAAGTATACTCTGTCTCCCCAGTTCAGCTGCAAGCTGACTTCAGCATCTGGAGCTGTGTGGGTCTCCTGCAGAAAAAGCACAGAGTACCCTGCCACTCCCAAAGGAGAGTACCTGGCACCTCCAGAGACCCGTCCTGCAGCTGTGGACACTGAGGGTCACAATGTTAAGTGACCTCAGTGCTGGGTGGCATCAGCAGGCTTAGCACAGGCCTTGCAGCAGTATTTCCAGGCACAGGGCCCAGCAGCAATTCCCTGCCCCCCTCCACGTTCCATCCTATACTTTGAGGGTGTCATGGAAGTCAGGAGCCTGTGTTTAGTAGGGCTGTGCGAAACAGCAGTGTTCCACTTCGACTTCCGTTTCAACGTTTCAATGGAACAGTGTTTTATTTTGAGTTTTGAGGCATCTCCCCCAGCTTGGCTGAGTTTCCCAGCACTGGGGACAGTGCCTGGCTGGGGGAGGTGTCTCTCCCAGCTGGGCTGAGTTTCCCAGTGCTGGGAACTGAGCCTGGTGATGGGAGGTGCTTTCCCCTGCCGGTCTCAGTTCCCAACAGCTCGCAGCCCCATGGAACTCAGCCCAGTGGCAGGAGGTGGAGTGCAGCACCAGCTCTGCCCACCTTCCGCCACTGGACTGAGCTCCATGGGGCTGCCGGAGCCGATCAGAGCTTAGCCCAGTGTTGGGAGGTGGGGAGAACTGGCTGTGCTCCAATCGGCTCTGCTAGCTCCATGGAGTGCAGCCTGGCAGTGGGAGGCAGGGAGAGCCAGGGCTGTGCTCTGAGCGACTCTGCAGCCCCATGTGGCTCAGCCCGGCGGGGAATACAGCCCTGGCTCCTCCCTGCCTCCCACCACCTGGCTGCTGCTTCAAAACTCAAAACATTTTGAAGCTTTCAAAATGTTTTGAGTGGCCTCATTTCTTTCTGAGGCTGCTTCAAAGCCCTTCATTTAGTTTCAATTTCACTGTTTCGAGCTTGAAAGAGTAGAAACAGTGTTGAAATGAAACATCTGGCAAAGCTTCGCAAAGCACCCCCCTGATGCCCACTGCATCAGAACCACAGGGTAAGTTTGAGATGGTTTCTGGGATGGTTTGTGCAGGCTCTGGAGGAGATCCAAGGGGCACCATGGTGGCATCAGTGCCCTCCCCAGAGCCTTGGGGAAGGGGATCTTCCCCATTGGGGATCACAGGCCAGGGCTTCCACCACCCCCAGATGGTCAGAGGGAGAGGGCTGTTCTGCCAGAACCACCCCAAGGCCTGTGCCTTGGTGCCTGTGGTGATAGGGGGCAGGTCATGGTTGGTTGAGTGGGGTGTCTCCTCCATGGACTTCTCTTCAGAACAGTCTGACTGTCTCAGATCCTCCTCAATAGAATCAACTCTTTTCATTTTCATTGGGATGGGTTGTCTGGCACAGCATAGGGGTGACCAACAGGCATGGTTTTCAGATCTGCCCCATCTTGCTGGGCTGAAGGGTGATTCCCCCCATGTTGGATGATCTGAGCTGAACCTGGGCCTTCCTATTGGCTTTGTAAGCAGAGCACTATCCAAAGGGGACCAGCACCCACTCAGCCATGGGATGGTCTGTAGGTGGATCAGTTCTGGGGGGAGGGGTGTGGTAGGGGATGGGGGGGAAGGAGGAAGGGAAAGTGGGGTAGTAGCAGTGGGGACAGGGGAGCAGGTGTTATCTCCCTCCTCTCTTCTGCCTCCTCCCCTTACCCTGGGAGCCCACCAGTGGGGAGATGACTCTGCCCAGGGTCAGGAGGTGGGGAAGGATGTCTGAGCTTAGGCGGGACAGAGCTTGACTTCCCAGGTTCCCAGCTTCTCCAGGGGTTTGAGGGGAACATGCTTACTCCACACAGAGAGCCCCTTTTTCACCACCTTCTGGGTGACAGCCTCTGTGGCAAGAAAGAAAATTCCCTTGCTGTGGAACCTGGAGGCCACCATGATCTTTGGGGCCCCCACTGTCCAAACTAAGTTTCAAAGTGCTAGCCCTCTTTCTCTAGCAGCTAGCACCTCACCCCATGCCTATGGGTGAGGGCTGAGAAGGGGGCCCTGCTGCCTGAGGTGGAAGGAGCAGCAGTGGTGGAGAGCCCAGGCTTGGAGCCCAGGCTTGGAGGATGTGGCCACAGTGGCCTGGCCATAGATGTGGCTTGCCAGCTGGGAAGCTGTGTTGGCAGGGCCAAAGGCAGTTTGAGTGGGCATGGTGATCCCTAATAAAAACCACCTGGTCCCCTCAGGTGCTGGTAAGCTTGGTAGCTGTCCCTTTACCTTTCCTACCCCAGGTGTGCAAGAAATTCCCAAGGAGCCCTTGTCCTTGCCCTGAGTCCCTTTCCCCTTCCCCTTCCCTTTTTCCTTGTCTTGGGGGTCTGTGGCCCTCCAGGGGAAGCCTGACCAGGGGGAGATCCCCTGACCCTGCTGGAGAGCCCCTGCCTCATTACCAGCCCTTGTGTTGGGGGCTGCTGGAGCCCCTGCCTCATTACCAGCCCTTGTGCTGGGAGTTGCAGGGGCTCCTTCCCTGCCATGAGATGGGATGGGCTAGGGTGGGAGAGGGAGCCATGGGGATCCCCTCCACTTGGCAGGGAGTTGAGGGAGTCAGGAGGGCTCATGCAGGTGCCTCCACCTGGCTGCACTATGCTAGGAGAGTGTTGTGGCAGTCAGGGCTTGGGCTGGTTTGTGCTGGGACTCCAGGGGGACAGGAAGAGGAGAAGGGGCCATGGCTGGGGGTGGGGGCAGGGGCATGGGACTGCGTTTTGGGGCTTTACAAGTGGCTGGGCAGGCTGGGGCCAGGGGTGGGGGAAGACAGACAGACAGACACACAGACACAGACACAGACACACACACACACACACACGGTGGCCTGCATTTTGCTCAGCCAAAAAACAAACAGGAGGGTGGGGGGAGTGGGGACAAAGGACTCACCACAAAAGGGACAAAGACATGGGGTGCTGCTGAGGCAGCTCGTGTGGATGGAGCTTGGAGGGACCTCGCTGGCAGTTTGAGGGTCCCCTTCCATTGGCCAGCTGCCCGACAGCTCAGCAGTAGGAGCTGGGATTAGCAGCGGCAGTCTGGAGCCAGCCCAGGTGGAGCAGGCAAGTGTGGAGGTCTAGCCCCATGGGGGAGCTGACAGGTGCCTTCTCTGAGGAAGCCAGGCAGGCTCCACCGAGGAGGGAGGCTCAGCATGTGGCTTCAGCCCAGCAGCTCCAGTAGCAGCACCAGGGGAAAATGCTGGTGCCCCCGTGTGGCCACAAGAGATTAGGCAAGATGGACTCATGGTCTGACTTGGTAAATGGCAATTCTTATGTTCTTATATTCTTATGTACTAGGGCTGTGCGAAATTTTGCTGGCAGTTTCATTTTGATGCTGGTTCAACTCGTTTCGAGCTTGAAACAGCAAAATTGAAATGAAACAGAGAGCTTCGAAATAGCCACAAAATGAAATGAGGCAAGTCGAAACGTTTCGCATTTCAAAGCTCAAGCTGGGCTTGCCTGCAGGGGAACAGAAAGTAAAACAAAAAGAGAGAGGGGGAAGAGGAGGGAAGTGGGGGAAAGCTGCTTTCTGCCTTGGTGTCAGTTGAGTGAGGGCACACCTTAACACACACACAGTGTCACCCACCCATGTCATGAGTTTTGCCTGTCAGCAGCTGGAGGTGCAGGGCCTCAGAACCCAGGCTCCCCCTGCACCTATCTCCTTGACAGCTGACAGGCTTTGTGGCCTCAGCAGGGGCTAGCATGCCTGCAGCTTTCACCCTGCTGTGCCTTAACACAGTGTCACCCATGTCACGAGTTTTGCTTGTCCACAGCTTGAGGTGCAGTTCCCCCCAAACCCTGCACCTATCTCCTTGAAACTTGGCAGGCTTTGTTGCCGCAGCAGGGGCTAGCACGCCTGCAGTTTTGACCTTGCTGTGGCTTAACACATACATGTGACAAGAGTTTTTTGCTTTCAAGACTTTGAGGTACAATTTCCCTGAACTCCCTGCACCTATCTCCTTGAAACTTGGCAGTATTCATGCCCTCAGAAGGGGCTACCATTCCTGCAAGTTTCATCCAAATCACTCTGGAAATGACAAAGTTATAGGCTGTTTTGAGCTTCCCCATTATAGCCTATGGGCGAAACGTCAAAACAGAGAAACTGTTTTGACAAAACGAAACAGAACAGCAGTTTTGAATCGAAATAAAATTCAAAACAAAATGCTTTTCTGTTGAAACACCAAAATGCAAGTCGAAACGGAATGGTGCAGTTTCACACAGCCCTATTACGTACATCTTTTCATTTTGCATGCAGGGTAAGGGATTTTTAAAGCTGCAAGATTAAGTTGCTAAATGAAAAAGTATCTGCTGCTGAAAGAAGCCACTGGTGTGCTAAGCATTTCAGTCACCAGAGATACCAGGCTGCAGGCATAGCTGTTTTGCACTTGTAAGATCCAATAAGCATAATAAATAGTGGCTCTGTCACAAAACAGTCCCCGACCTGAGCACCTTGTCCTATATAAGGTAAATGGAAAACAGGGCTTCAAGGTTAAAATATAATTTACAGAGAATGAATTGGGAAATTTCCAATTTTGCATAGCTCAGATGTTTAAAAAAAAACCCAAGGAAATAAATCTAAGCCATCAAGCCTTCCCAACAAGGTGTCCAGCTCTGCAAGATGCTGACCACTTTCTTAGAAAATCTGATTCTTTCTCTCCCTGCCAACAAAATGTAAAATATAGATACACAGCTCTTTGAACAAAATAGGGAATTATGGATACTATGTCCATGAGACAAGGTTTTTTAGGTAATATCTGTATAGGTGGAAAAGACGTTAGATAAATTGGGGGGCAAAAAGTGCCCTTCCTCAGTCTCCTACAATTGGTCCAATAAAAGATATTGCCAAAGAAATCCTGCTTCTTATCTATTACCTGGACCATCATCATAGGTGGTAGAAGGCCGGGACTAATGGAGCTCAGCCTTGCCAAATGCAGGGCAGTGGGTAGGCACAGAGCCCAGCACACAGTGGCAGCTGCCTCCGACCCATGCACAGATGCAGGGCATGTGCCCCCCAGACCTCTGCCAAGGTGCATACAGCGGCAGGAGCCCCTTGGCACCCCTGAATGAGCTGCCCAGGCTCCAATTGTCCTGCCACGCACCCAGTTGAGGCCCCATTCACCCCAGCCCTTGCCCCACTCCCTCCCTCATCCCCGTGGCCTCCCACAGACTTATCTGCTGGTGGGGGGGGAGGACGGGGCACACTCACAAGCATGCACACACATTCTCAGCGCCCCCCAATTTTTTTTCTACCTCTGCCTATGACCATCATGCCTACAACACCACTCCTGTCCCAAAGCACTTCTGAGTGCACTGCTGCGAAGTACATCCGTCCCTGCACACAAACCCAGAAATGAGGTACTACCCAGCATTGGGTAGAATGAACCCAGAATGAAACTACCCAGCATTGTTGTAAAGATGTCAGTCTCCAGTGGCATGAGAGCAGTGGTAGGGGAACACCTCAAAGGCAGTTTTATCATCTTGTTTCCTGGTCTGGCATGTGTAGGTCAGGAGTGTATGGGGGGGGGGGGGGGGGGGGTTTTTGGTGGATTTTTTTTTTTTTGTGTTTACCTTAAAAAAAAGGAATGCCATGGAAATGATATAACCCACCTGACAAACATGTGAGGCTACAAGATTTCATACAAGAGCCACAAGATTATGATCTAAGGTAATTTACATTTTCCTCCCAGAATAGTTATTCCATTGTGATCATATTTTATGAGATTTTATTTTACATTTGAATTAAAGTTGCTTATTTATGAACAGTTTGGATGCATGTGTTAAACAATGTTAGAAATGTCTCTTCACTAAATCTGGCAAAGGAAGCATTGGCTAGGAGTCAGAACCAGCAGTCAAAAATTCAATCCATGGCCTACAGTGCTAACTCAGTTGATCAAAATAAAAGGGGGGAAAAACAGTACTATTATTCCTAACTGAAGCCAGAGATAAATTGCAACTCTTCATTACTAGCTGTCTTTGGATGCATCTGCACGTGATGCTATGTCATCATAGCAATGTGCTACAGCAACATAGCATGTGTGGGCAAAAACAGTGATGCTGCTGCTACGTCACCATAGCAATGTGCTCCCTTGGTATAGCACATTGCTAGGGTGACATAGCAGCTAAAAATAACTGCACTGCTGGCATGGTGCAGTATGGGCTGTTACTGTGCCATCAGGAAGTACTAAATGATGGCGCACTAATAATAGTGGCATAGGGGCATGTGTAGACGTGTCTCTTGAGTCCCAATTAGATTGCAGAGATAAATTCTCTGAAAGTTAGAATGCAAAATCAAAGAGAATTCATTTAAACAAGCCTTGTCACATCCCATTCAGATCTCCCACTCATTTTGTGAGATTGTGATGCTTTTGTATAGACTTATGAATCCTAAGTACCTCAGAATGGCTCAATGGTTATGGTCTCTACCTTCTCCTAGGGCTGGTGTCACCTCACTCCCAAACCAGGGGCAATGGAGAGTCATAAACATAAATGGCATCCATTCAAATCAGGGAAGCAGAGCAGGATCTAAAGGCACAAGTTTAGGCTTGTCAACCCAGGTGTAAATGGGAATGCATGCATTTGGCTGGGGGGTCCAAGGCAACTGAATGTGATGCCAACCATCGTGCAATGCTGGGTGAAGAAACTGGCCTGCCTTAACCTGATGGACCACTTAGGCTTGGGATGGACTTTCAACTTTATTTTGACAATTTTCCCAATGAGGGCAGTATGAGTGGCTTGGTTTTGAAAAGAAATGGAATAGAAATGGATAGCTCTGGTCACTCAATGCCGTATCAGTTAGTCTACAAGAGTATGACTTGACTCTTAACGAGATTAACTTCAAGTGAAAGTGTCACAAGAACTGCATGGTTAGAAATCAAGATATCACAACAATTTAAAGTAATCATGAATCGAAGGAAGAAGGATGCTCCAATGTTGCTGAACCAGGAAAAACTCAGAGTTCATCTGTTTATCACCTGTCCCTATATGGGCACCTGCAGCTTTCCAAGAGCGCAAAGGATTCCCCATGTTCCTGCCACCTTCTGGTCTGTTCACTCCAAAGGCCCCAGGCATTGCAGCCACCCTCCCACGGACAGAGTATAGATGGAATGGACTCCCTCTAGTGCCCAATAATACTCCATGCATCCAGCAGTGGCTGCTACAGGAAGCAACTCTGCATCTTGTGTCTGTATTGCTGAGCCAGGCCAGAAGCAAAGAGCTGACCCGAGACATAGACTCTGAACTCCCACATGGCATCTTGTAGCACTATCACTAGGTTAGCAATGCTGTATGTGCTGCTTTAGCTTCTGCTGTTAGCTGTGCCAGTGAAAATCTATATTAGTTCAGCAGAGTTCACTGAAGTTATTCCAAGTTAACATCAGTGAAATCAGTGGCCCAATGCAATTCTAACCCACCTATGTAATATTAAAAAGTTGATCCCCAAAACACTGAATCATTGAATTGATCTCCATGGGACTAAGATCAGGTCCTAAGAGAATGAAATACTTTTAAAATCATGTTTTCCTCTATGTTCTGTTAAATAATTATGATTATGAACATCAACCTCTTGTAATTCTGAGAATAATTGTGACAGTGTTCACCAGATATTCCCTTTACAGTCCCTTATTCCAGGCGTACTGAGTCTATAGCATTTCTAAATGCCATCAGGTTTTTTTTCCCCCGTTCATAACTAATTCATGAACCAGCACTATTCCACAAAACTTCTTCTCCATATTTATTTTTTTACAGGTTTCGTAAATGTTCAGTAACATGTTCCAGAAAATCACTGACAAATAAGGGGAAACAATTATTTTGACATCACAATGATTTAACACATGAAGTAATCCATTAAATTGTGCTTTACACCAATGAAAATCTTCAGTTCTACAAACTAGCTTTTAAAGAGCAATAAAAGTAGATATGGCCACTCACAATACAATCTTTTAGCAGCAGAGTTCATACACATTATTGCACATAAACAAAGAAGAAGAGTCCCTTAGGGATTTAAAATCTATTAATTATCTTTTTACCTTAAACACAACAATTGATGGAAAAGTCCTGGTTTTCCTTCCAGCATTAGTTTGAAATTCACATGAGAATGACAGGTTATGAAATGTGACAAGCGAATCACAAAACTCCTTGAGATGGCCAAGAAGTGAAGTTTGTTATAACCCAGAGAATTGACTGCTATCCATAGAAAAAAAATTGCAAAACCAAACTAGAAGAGGCATTTAAACACAATTCTAGATCTCTTTCCTGAGTACCTTGTTGCTGTTATTAGGGAAGAGTAGTTTTCAGTGCCGTCACAACAGCTCTCTTTTTCTGACTGAACAGCACAGTACTTTCCATCGTCTTAATTTGCAGAAGTTTGGGATTCACTGGGGACTTCATTCTGATCTCATTTAGCCTGGTTAAAATCAAAAGGACTTCCAGGGATGTCAGTCACATAGCAGTGGTGGAAAACCAACACAAGGGAGTTCATGAATCCATGCAGAGAGCATTTTGCATCCATATAGTATTTAATGTGTAATGTACAACATGGACATTAATCAGAATTGCTCTGGGTCCGAGAAACAAGTCATTAATGGGGCAGAAAGAGTGCTTATAGCAAGAAGGTTAACCACTGGGAAGGTCTCCCACGCTAATTGACACCAGAGACTGAAACACTCTTAGGGAACAAATTCAGATCTGGCCTATAGTGGGTGTTACTTCTATTACTAAATTGGTTTACAGAAGTTCTGTCCCAGATCCCCTCCAGATTCAAGTTAACTCTTAGTTCCCCAGCATCCCAGGATGCTTTGCACCTTCCCCACAAACCTCCTCTCACAGGGCGGGCAGGCTAGCTTTGTCCCAAACCGTCTGCTTCAGCCAAGCAGGGAGAGATGTCATAGCACCCCCCAGCTTGTGGCCTGGGCCACTACAGGCACATGGCTGGATTTCTGAAATAAAAAATGAATGTCTGTTCACTTTCTTACCAGCTCAATCTACACAGCTTAGACTAACCTGTGAAGATTGAATTGATCCAGCCTTGGGCTTTTTGACTGTCTGTACTTAGCCCATGTGTCACTTATCACACTGCTTATATCACTGCTCTATTTGGCCCAATTACTTGATGACAGGAATGGAAGAGGCTGAAATCCAGAAATGGGGCCAAGCTGCCAAGTCTGAAACCAAATATAGGAATTTTCCCAAAGTTCAAACCTGACATTCTGTTTTGCCTATTACAGATACAGCACAGCTGTGAGGTTTGGCTCTGAAACAAACCTTCACAAACATCAGAGGAATTGGATCCAGTTTTCTAGATTCAATGCATCACTAACCACCACCAAAAACATATGTCGCTAAGGAGATTTTCTTGCATTTTTTTTACATTCTCATCACTGCCACAGGCTGTTGTAAGGAAAGGCACTGGGGCAGAGAAAAAGATGCTGTATTGGTACAAAGTTGTGTGTGTGATAATGTGTGTGTATACACTCTGGCATGCAGGGAAGATAGGCTTGATTTTCATCTTTTGACAAAATACAGGCCACAGACAATATGTTCACTTCTTACACCAAACAAAACTGCCAAATCTCAACATATCAGCAGGATTTTTTCCTAGCATGAACCTGCATTCAAGTGTATCTGGAAATATGCTGCAAGTAGTGAATACATGATGTGGAAGAATAGCAACAACATCTGCATTACAGGAAAGTGAGTAATGGAGCATCACAGTAGCAGAATGGAGGCAACAGTTTTCTTACTCCATTCAGTAATAAAAGAAGCCATGAATGTGAAGAGAGATCCAATATCTTTGCTTGTTTTTTTTTTTTTAAATAGTGCTTGCAAAGTTTTGGAAATAAACACACTAAAATAAATTCTGGACTCATTTAAATCAACATAGTTACAATGAAAATCAGTGGAGTTACAGAAATGTAAGCTTGGAGTACAGGGCTATGAATCCAGCCTGCTCCTCTGATTAGTGGCATAAATTATTTTGGAACGTCTGCTAATAATAATACTCAAGGTGAACTGACTGTGGGTTTTTCTGAAGCTGCTGACGTCATTGGGAAGGCTTTGGATGCAGTCTTTAGTCTTGATGACCTTTAGAGACTGGCTGACTGGCTCAGTTGTTCCTGTGCAAACACCTGTATGTGCAAAGAAGGCTCAGCAAGAATGAACTTTAACTAAATCTCAGGCATTATGCCTCTTGTTAACATAAATGCCATTGCACACTAGCAGCCATCAGAGACTGGGTTTTCCCTTCTGGGAGATGACTGACTAAAAGGTTAGGCCTAATATTAATGTACGGCCAGACTTTTAAAACAAATTTTTCAGCCACCCGGAGGCTTTGCTTTCATTGTCCCTGATAAAATTTGCTCCATGTCACACAGCAGGAGCAGTTTGGAGAGGGGGTGCTGGATGCACAGTAATAGGTGTTGCTGCAGGCAGCAAGCTCCCAGCATCCCTCTCCCCTCACCCGGGAGGGCAATGCTGTCAAAGTGAAACACTGGATCACTGTGGCTAGGGGAGGAGGAGGGAGGAATTTCATTAGGTGAAAAGAAAGAACAGCAGGGAAGAAAGGAGAAGAGCACCCACCTGCTTTCAGAGTGAAAAATAAGGGTCACTTGGCAGTAAAAGGCAGGTGGGAAGAAAACTGTTTATCTCCTTTCTGTTCTCTTTTTTCCAACCTCTCTAAACTCTTCTTTTCCCTTACCCTTCCTTCCACCCTACCTGCACCAGCCCACATCAGCTGACACTGCTCTACTCTGCACTCAACCCAACCAAAAGCACCCTTTACCCTCCCAGCTCAGAAAGTAAGCTCCTTTCCTCCCAACACCATCATCTGCTCCATTTCCTACCCCTCCCCCTGGCATCTTCAAACTCAGACCACCTCTCCTAATGGCTCCAGTTTGGCTCCATCCTCGTCTTCCTTCCTACTCCTCCAGGTCTTATAAACACAGCCTCCCCCATCTTTGCAAAGCAGAAAACACATCTTCAGATTCAGAATCATTTCTCCTTCCTACCCAGTACCCACCACAGTGTCAGAGGGATCCACTCTTCCTTATCCTTACTTAGTTGCTGTTGGGTCTGAAGAAGCAGGGAAGTACAACACAAACTCATGTTCCCTTGGTCCTTCTTCTCCCTGTGCTCTAGCACTATACACTGAAAAGTCAGACCTCTTACCTCTGACAGAAAAGCACCAGCTCTGTCTGGAGCCTAGTAGCAAAATATTGCCTGCAATGCATCAGCCACGCTACAGGGTTGTGATATTGTGGATGTGGCCTAGCTTCTCATGACCAGCTGCCCAGGTGGAGATGTAGGGAGATGAAGTAACATGGACTGAAAAGCTGCTGTCTTACCAAACAAAATCTTGCACTCTACAGCTAACAAGGCAAGTTGGTAGTCTTTTTTCCCCTTTAGTATTAGTTATACTCACTTTGTAGGAATTCCTGTTTTGAATACATTTTTGTATGCACTAACTGCCACTGATGTTTTGACAAGTGTTTTGTTAGTCTAAAATATCAGTGTGCCCTGAAAATAAGACAACGTTTGGAAATGTAGTGACAAGTTTTCAAAAGCAATCTCTCTCTGTGCAAAATAATTTTGGAATAACTTTTCTTTACTGTCCCCTAAACCTCACATCTGTGAACCTAGATTGAGTAGTTTGATTTTAGTAACTGGGGGGATAAGCAAAAAACCATTCATGAATGCAAAACTAAATTTGGAGGTGTACAGATGGTGAAACCACTTTGAAAAATGGCCCACATAATGCTAGATTTATGCAACAAGGGAAAAATGTATCTCAAAAATTATTTTTGCATATACACCATTACAAACAGCAGAAAACTCTGAACTAGACATACTATTTTAGTCCCAAGAACCTAAAATATGAAGAAAGAATCAATTATTATAAATCTTTTGCTAGTCAACATTTAAAAAAACCCAGATAAAGATCTGTTGCACAGGAAAGCTATAGACTTTTAGAATATTTTCAACTCAAGCATTGGGATATATACATTTGTAAAACCGTGCACAGGAGAAGATAGCACATTAATATTAGTAACAAATTGCAAGATTTGTTCACACACCTTTTGTATCCTTTAAAAAAAATCTAAATTTGATAGATCATTACCAATGCAGTCTCTAGAAAGAAAACCATATTAGTTCTTGTCACTCAATATAAAAGAACCTTTTTATAGACAATGCTTCTAGAGCAGATTTGGAAAATGTCAGATTCATACTGAAACTTTTTCTCCTCTTCTCCTTCCCTTTTTTTAATCTTTCCCATTATCCTGTTCATAGATTTCACCTTTTGTGAAAGTCAAAGCAGATATCATAACCTTCAGTCAAGTAATCTAAGCAAAGCCTGGTCTGCAGACATTCTCAGTTACAGCAACTGTCCCATTCCTCTGCCAAGCTTTCAGAACGAAGGTTGCCTACTAGCAGATTTGGTAATATGCACCAACATCTGCTAGAATTAGGTAGAAACTAGCTAACTCGTTTCTCTTCTAAAACACTAGTGATTATAGCCTTTCACATGAGAAAAATGAGCATGTTAAACCTGTGTGCCACTTAGTGCTTGATGTAATTAAATCACTTGGATTAATTACTTTTTTTTCTTATTGAAAACACAGCTTGTAAGTGTTTCAAGAGCAACATGGTTTTCTCTGTTTCACTTAGTGCAAAGCTACATAATACAGTTACAATGGATAGTATGACATAGACCATCTTCAACAGTGTAGTAAGACTCAAATTTTGTCTTCAATTTTTTATTCACATTTTCACAAATTTCAGTAGCTCAAATTATGAAGAGTACATCTGTTAAAGCAAAGGAAAGAGCTACCTGGTCAAGCTATTCTCAGAGCTTATGGTCTTGTAGGAAGTTTATTTTGAATAGGAATCTATACTATCGCCATTTAGTAACATTAATTAATGTGCATTGAGGAAGAATAATGTTCTTCTAGCTGACAGAAAATAAGAACTACTAAGACAAAGAAAGCCTATGGTTAGACTTTGTCTTATTTACCAAACAATAGTCATTTCTTGTCTAATCTGTGAGTTACCAAAGTTGTACAGTCACACAACCTTTCCAATCTGTGTTTCTTTTGGCTGAGACTGAAGAGTTTCACCATCTTGCCACCTGACTATTGTAATCTTCTGTAACGGTGATTTCTTCCGCAGTTTCTTCCTTTGACCACTGGTGAGCCCTTTGCTCCCGCAGCAGCCTCCGCTCCTCTCGCCTTTTTTGCCGGTTCTTCTGGTGCTCCTCTTGCTTAGAGTACTGAAAACGTTGAAGAAATAGGTCCTTAGCATATTCATAAAGCTGCATATCCAAAAAATTCAGATCCTCTATGCGTTTCCGTACCCCCTCATCGATATCTACATTTGAGGCTCGTGTAACATTGAACTGGGTGAATGGGGAAATGAACTGCAGGTTGAATGTCCTCTCAAAGAGATACTGAGTTTTCCTCTGAAACTCTGTGAGTCCAAAGAAGGCCATGTTTTTCAGGTTGTTCTTGGCGCTTTGTAATAGGATCATATTCCTTTCACTTTCATTCATAAAAGTCAAATTGTAACATCCAACTAGGCTGAGATCTGCCAGCATGCGCACCTGGCGGTTGTTGGCTAAATTATAACTACAGTCCATGAATTCCTGTAAACTGACTCCAGACCAGTCATCTCCTTCATAACAGGTAGGCAGCTCGTCTGGTGTTGGACTTCTTCCATCACACATATGAAGGGAAGTTTTCCATGTTGCACCTCTCTGGACATGCTTCCATTCACTCAAGTACCGTGACACCGGATCCCTCAACATTGTGATGTAATAGAAGTTCCTGAAACAACATTTTAAAATAAGCTTTAGGATTCATTAGTATTTATTTTATTTCTCTGACAAAATGCTTACCAGGCAATGTTATTCTTTTAGCTTTTGAAAGTGAAACATGACCAAATAATATATTCCTTTCAAATATGACCCTCAGATGATAAAATTAATTGCAGCTTACAATAGTCAAAATACTTCCAAGAATGTGGACTGAAGCAATATTTTTACCCAACTCTTTCATCTAAACGTCTTTTATCATTATAGTTTCTGTAGTTCTTACAAGTTCTACTTGAAAAAAAAAATCAATAACTACCTCTTCCTTAAATCCTAGTGAATAGTATAGCAAAACAGAGAACACATCTTAAAAATGATTAATACTGTAAATAATTGGTAGGCAGGTTGGAATTGAAAGAGATACCACAAAAAATGACCAGTGAATATACAAGAGGGATACTTCTTTGGATTTAATTATAAAGTTTCCTCAAATGACCACCTGTTCAGCCAGCTTTAAGTTACACGGGACTTCACAAATCCACACTACTGTTAATAAACCAGTATTAGCACTATCAGAATCAACGGGAAAAATATTCACACCATTTGAAAGACAAAACAGAGAACTGGTGAAACAGCTGGTATGCGTTTTGGAAATGTATTGGGATGAAGATTACACAGCAAAAAGATCTGCATTCCCTCACCATTCTTTGGCACATAATGAATCTAACTCAATGAGAAAATAAAATCCTGCTACCTCTCTTCTAGCCTGTCATTCATACAATTTGATAATCTTTATAATACTTGGTCAGATTATATGAGTAGCATGCACCAACCAGTTGCTCCAGCTGCTGTCAGTAATGTCACATGGAAGATTTTGGCATAAGCTGTTGATTTGAACAAATGTATCATTAAATGTGTTCGACTAAGGATAATGACCAGACTGAAACCCATTTATATGATTTGATTTGAGACAAAATCTAGATTAAAACTAGTTACAATCACAAAGATTAAAAGGATGTGTTGTTGAATGCAAAAATTAACATTATTCAGATGTTACCTATCTGAAACATCAGAGAGAGGCCAAAAATCCATACACAGTAAAAGCTGCGCTATCTGGCATCTTACAAGTCAGCATGCTCCACTAACCGGCATGCTGGTTTGTAAGATACAGTGAAACTGGAAGTACCCACTGTGGCGCTTCCAGTTTCTCCGAGCCCCCAAGGCCCGGGGCAAAGCAGCCTGCGCTGCTGAGCCCCCATGGCCCGGGGGCATAACAGGCTGTGCAGGCCTGTGAGGGGCCTGCCTCCCTATTCCATGGGGCCCGCAGGATAGATGGTGATGTGGCAGGAGGGGTGGTAATGCCACAGGAGGGGCGGAGGGACACCCCAGACGCGGCGGGAGAAGCGGCAGCCGGGGCCACTCAATTAACCGGAATATTTTGTTATCCACCATCCCCCATTCCCAGGGGATGATGAATAACAGAGCTTTTACTGTATTTTGAAATAGAATAAATAACTGCAGACCTCATATTGACAGTTTGTCTCTTAGTTGATGTATGGAAGTTTTTGGCAATCTGAAATGGGTTAAAATTGAGTATACTCAGAACAGTCTCTCATGGACTGAATTTGTAATTGAAAAAAGATGTTATTCAAGAAAAATCTAAATATTAGGATTGTAGTCTAGGGGCACAACTAACAATCTTATGATTTTTGTCAGCTTCAATAGCAAAGGAAAAAAGCCCAGGACTGAAATTAACCCAGATGGCACGGTATAAAAATAGAGGTTTGCATGACTCATTCGACAGTGAACAATACATAAATAAATTATGAGTCTGCAACCTCTGATCTGTTGATCGTATCCTCAGATTTCTTCAGACAGTTATGATCTCAAGATGCTTCTTATTGACCCTGGCTGACACACAGAAAAATGAGCAATACTGATAACATGATGCACTGAAAACAAGCTAACACTGCACTGAAAACAAGTTGATAGGAAATCACATTGCAGTTGAATGAAAAATCTGACTATTTATAGTTGCTGGGTACAATGGTATTCCTATCCAGATCAAAATATGTCACCCATTTTCTGAACACTGAAGAATCCTTTGTGCTTTTTCAGATAGTTCAGCTATCAATTGTGAAAGAGATGTTCTCAAATCTTGCTAAAAAATTCAGGTATCCCTCCCGAACATCCCTAGGAAGAAGGTCTCTAAAGTCAAATACTAAGCCCCCCCCCCCCCCCCCCCCCCCCAAGTTAGTGACTTCCATCCTCAAGATCTGTAATATCTGTTCCAGAATGAGGTTCCAGTGTCAAAAGTGCTGACTGCTCACTGCTACAACATCTCTTCTCTACGTACTATCTTCTGACAGGTTCTATGTTGTATGATTTCACAGTAGAGTGGCTGCAAATTTTCTGGAATCAGGAGAAATGTATGTTGGGTAGTGTTCCAGGGTGTACTTTGACTACATGTTGTTCAAGTTTAGGAAGGACTGTATTTTACAAATATTTTGTTCTTTTGTGCTAGGTTGTCTATTTGCCAGATCCACTATATCCAGTTGTAGTCCAATCATGCTTTTCTATCTTTTTACCCATCCTCATTGTCCCTGAGCATTACACAACCATTCATAAATGGAAGTTCCCCAAATCATCTCTTAGAGTTCCTATAAACTTAGGAGTAGTAGAAATGATTTCCCTTGATCTGCCGCTATACTCCACTGCAGAGGCCAGTGATTTCCCCAAAAAGCAAGACTGAGCAATGATTTTCCATCCCACACAAAATGTTCTTCTCCACCTTGACTTTGCCTTACATTCCTGAGAGAAGATTAAGATGTGCCCTCAGGCAAACAGGAGAAGAGGTGTATATTCTCCAAGTGGTATGCAGTCAAGTAGCCAAGGAAATTCAGATCCTTCTCAAACACTCAACAGCTTTGTGCATAAGAAATGTGTACTAAAGGTTTTGAACCTAAGATAGCATTTGCACCTTCAGCATTTCTAAGCCAATGCACTGGCAGGAATATTTCAGAAAACAGCTCCAGGCAGTCAAGGTGCACAAGAGCCCTACGCTGTGCTTTAAATTAAGTATGATGGGGGATGGGGAGGCAGGAGATGGAGAGAGTCTAGAACCTACAAACTGTGAGACATGCAACAGTACCCCTCAGGCAAGTACCAAGGGGCGCTTTGGGCATCAGAATGGGGGGGCGGGGGGCACCAAAGGCACCATTCGGAGGGCTCAAGTGCCTCTATACTAATGCTAGGAGCATGAGGAACAAATCAGGAAGAATTTGCACTTCTGCTTGCAGGTAATAATTTCGATTTAGTGGGGCTAACAGACACCTGGTTGTTTCCCTACCCATGACTGGGCAGTACACATTGTGGGCTACAAGTTGTATAGAAGGGACAGAGTAGGGAGAAAAGGGGGCAGGGTTGCTCTCTATGTAAAGGAGAATTATACATCTACCCTAATCAAAATGGGATCAGAGGAGGAGAAAGTTGAGGCATTGTGGGTTAGGGTACATGGAGGTCGAGGGGAAAGGGACTTGGTGGTGGGGGTCTGCTACAGACCACTACACCAAGAGGAAAAGCTAGACTTGGAATTCTTGAGGCAGCTCTCAGAGGCCGTACAGTCTAGGGATGTGGTTGTCATGGGGGACCTAAACTACCCTGACATCTGTTGAGAGGAACAGTCAGCCAAATCCAATTGTTCGCATAGGTTCTTAACCTGCATGCAGGACCTTCACCTAATGCAGGATGTATACAGTCCCACTAGGGGAAATGCCTTACTGGACTTGGTGTTGGCTACGGGGGAGGACCTAGTAGAGGAGCTGCAGATTGGTGACCACCAATGAACTGAATTCACCATCTAGCATAGGGTGGAAGTGCTTGACTTTAGGAAGGCTAACTTTAGTGTGCTCAGGAGCGTAGTCAATGACACATTGCAAGATAGGAGTATTGGCGAGATGGGAGTCCAGGAAGGGTGGCCATTCCTAAAGCAGGCAATCCTTCGGGCGCAGAGGGAGACGCTCCCAGTATGAGGGAAAAGGGGGAAAGGAGCCAAAAAACTTCCTTGGCTAAACAGGGAAATCCAGGGGAGCCTAAGGGCAAAAAAGAAGGCATATAGGCAGTGGGAGCAGGGGGAAGCTACCAAGAAGGAGTATACCTACTTGGCCCATGCTTGCAAGGAGGCAGTTACAAAGGCCAAAGCAACTACAGAACTGAGGCTGGCAACACAAATTAAAGAAAACAAAAAGTCTTATTTTAGGTATGTAGGGAATAAAAGGAAGGTGCAGGGCAGCATAGGACTTCTACTAAACAAGAATCAGCAATTAGTGACAGAGAGGGGGGACAAGGCTGTTGATGAGTTTTTTGCCTCAGTTTTCTTTAACAGGGATCAAGATAAGTCTCCTAATGTGAACTGAGGCTGGCAACACAAATTAAAGAAAACAAAAAGTCTTATTTTAGGTATGTAGGGAATAAAAGGAAGGTGCAGGGCAGCATAGGACTTCTACTAAACAAGAATCAGCAATTAGTGACAGAGAGGGGGGACAAGGCTGTTGATGAGTTTTTTGCCTCAGTTTTCTTTAACAGGGATCAAGATAAGTCTCCTAATGTGCTCTTAGACAGGCATCAGAGGGACACCAGCCCACCAACTGTCGACACTGACTTGGTGCAGAGTCAGTTGGATGGACTAGATGTGTTTAAGTCAGCAGGCCCGGATGAGCTGCATCTGAGAGTACTGAAGGAATTGGCCGGTGTCATAGCAGAACCACTGGCACAGCTGTTTGAGCGCTCGTGGCACTCAGGTCAGGTCCCAGAGGACTGGAAAAGGGCCAAAGTGGTCCCTATTTTCAAGAATGGGAGGAAGAAGGATCCGAATAATTATAGGCCAGTCAGTCTCACCTCCATCCTTGGAAAGGTCTTTAAAAAGATTATGAAGAATCATATCTGTGCGAGTCCAGCAGGAAAAATAATGCAGCAGGGAATCCAGTATGGATTCATAGCAAGTAGATCATGCCTGACCAATTTGGTTTCATTTTATGACAGCATCACAAAATGCTTAGATGCAGGAGTAGAGGTGGATGTCATTTTCTTGGATTTTAGCAAGGCCTTTGATAAGGTATCTCATCCCATTCTCATAAATAAATTAAGAGGCTGTGATATAGATGTTTGTGTGGTCCAGTGGGTGGCAAATTGGCTTAGCAGTCACACCCAGACAGTGGTAGTAGACGGTTCGGTATCGACCAGGAAGGATGTGGGTAGTGGGGTCCCACAGGGTTCGGTTCTTGGACCTGTACTCTTCAATATCTTCATCAGTGACTTGGATGTGGGTGTGAAGTGTACTCTGTCCAAGTTTGTGGATGATACTAAATTGTGGGGTGAAGTGCACACTCCGGAGGGTAGGGAAACATTGCAGGCAGACCTAGACAGGTTAGAAAAGTGGGCAGTACACAATAGGATGCAGTACAGCAAGGACAAGTGCAGAGTGATGCACCTAGGGTGCAAAAATATCCAGCACACCTACTGGCTGGGAAGTGACCCTCTCAGCAGCACAAAAGCGGAAAGGGATCTCAGAGTCATAGCGGACTCCAAGATGAACATGAGTTGTCAGTGAGATGAAATCATCAGCAAAGCTAACCACACTTTATCATGCATCAGCAGATGCACGACAAACAGAACCAAGGAGGTGATACTTCCCCTCTATGCAGCATTGGTCAGACCGCAGTTGGAGTACTGCATCCAGTTTTGGGCACTGTACTTCAAGAAGGATGTTGATAGACTCAAGAAGGTCCAGAGGAGAACCACTCGTATGGTTAGGGGCTTACAGGACAAGCCCTATAAAGAGAAACTGAGGGACCTGGACCTCTTCAGCCTCCGCAAGAGAAGGCTGAGAGGTGATCTTGTGGCTAACTACAAATTCATTAGGGGGACGCAGCAAGGGATTAGAGATGCTCTGTTCACCAGGGCACCTCTTGGGGTGACAAGGAACAATGATCACAACCTGACAGAGAGCAGATTTAGGCTGGACATCAGGAAGAACTTCTTCACAGTAAGGGTGGCCAACATTTGGAATGGGCTTTCAAGGGAGGTGGTGCTGTCCCCTACCTTGGGGGTCTTTAAGAGAAGGCTGGATAGGCATCTGGCTGGGGTCATCTGATCCCAGTACTCTTTCCAGCCTAGGCAGCAGGTTGAACTCGATGATCTGTTGAGGTCCCTTCCGACCCTAGCATCTATGAATCTATGAATCTATGAAAGAGCTAAAAACACTGAAAGGCAGTTTGAAAATTTGTATTATTTCACAGTGCTTTTTCTTAAGCTGATGCCCCTCCCTCTCCTGGGATAGTTTTAGATGTTAAAGTACATGTTAACAATTGCTCTTGATAGATATTTATGCCTTTAATAATGTTGTTGCCTTTCCCGACCAACCTACAGTGCTCTCATTTTGGTATGTCTTGGGGCAATGACAACTAGCAAAAACAATCCTTCCTGTGCATAAATCATTTCCATCTCATTACTGGATATGCAGATATATATGCTGCTCAGTAATAGAATATAAGATGAAAAGCAGAATCTAATACAAATGCAGTGAAATGAGGAACCATCATTTGTCTAACTCCAATTTTCTTATGGCAGACCAAGAAACTTTCTCCTAGCATTTATTGTTTCTACCTTATGACTATGTAACTTTTCATTGGCTTGTAAAACTAACTCCCTTTCTCTCAGTATTTCTTGAATTTAAATCCTGTAGATGGGGGCAGACAGAGAGATGACCATTCACAGGAAATGCTCTGTTTTATCACTGAAACACAAAATGCTCATCAACAAACACTGCTGTATTGTTGAATATTTGTCCAAACTTGGAATGACCATTATTTTAAGTGAGATAGCAGTTCAGTCTCTGTGTACAGTCAGTTATTGACCACTACATAAATGACTATCAAGATTGCTACACAGTGCCACCAGTTTACTTAAACATCCAGGTTTGGGGATACTTATTTAAACTCTGAACCTTTAGTTCCCATCCCTGAAGTATATATGTTTTGTTCTTGCATTAATTGATTTACTGCTTGCATGTGTTTCTAGAATGTTGCATCTTTGGGATGAAATGTAAAGTTAGCAAAATGTAATTTATGAATCAGAGAATGCAAGATTTAATGGCCAGTTGGGCTGGTAGGCAATAGATCTTTACCAATAGCTTGAAACCTGTTTCGTTTTTGATGCTATGATAATTAGGAGCCCTATTATCCCCAATATCTGGGTCTTCCCTACATTTTTTGCGCATCTACATGTGATGATACATCACTGTAACAATGCACTACAGCAACATAGCGTACATGTGACCAGCAAATACTTTGCCGTAGCAGAGCAGTCCCCATTATAGTGTGCCACTACGGCAAAGTAGCTGCTAAAAATAACAGCACACCGTGTATACAGGACAGTATGGGCAGTTGCTTCTTCATGATTTAGTACTTCCAAAAGGAAGTACTAAAACATGGCACAGTAACAACATTGCCATAGGGCAATATGTAGACACATCCATAGGGAACAAAATACCTCATGAGGATCCTATTCAAGGACTTACTTTAGAATTCTTTCTTCATGGAGAAATGGGGGTTGGTTGGATGCTTTGAGAATTAGGTTATTTTGGGGGATCTGCACATGGTTATGCCTCAAAATTATCCTCTCTTAGGAAAACCAGTTGAGAGGGAAGGAAGATCTTTTGCATCAGAGGTGACATTGCTCTCAAGGATCTTCCTATCCCTGAGAAGGGGTAATGTTATCATCCTAGAATACTGATATTTCTGTTTTAAAAATGCAACAGCAGAAAGGCAGATGTAAAATGTAAGTGTATGGGCTAATATAGGGGTGTTCATGGGCAGATCTAGGATTTTGAAATGCAGAGCACGGGGCAAATGGTGTGGCATATTATCCCATATAACACAACACATTTTTCTCCAGTTAAAGAAAAACTAGAAGCTTTACTAATATGCGAGGGGGGCTAGCACTGTAGTATTCAGTTTTAGATCAAAGCAAAAACAAAAGTAACTATTGGAATGTGCACTAATTAGCTAGATCATTTGTAAAGCTTAACAAACACTACAAACCTGGCAAAAGATAGTCAAAATAGTCAAAAGATGCTGTGCCATTAGTCCCATGGTCATTATAGTTAAATATACAGCTTTTATTCCGATTCATAAAACAAAATCTAGCCTCCTTGAGTATCTTGACAGTGCCTCCAATACTTCCCTGTAGGTTATTTCTACAACCAGGTTAACATTACCACACCTGAGTTAAGGTTTTTGCTAAAGTTAAAAACAGTCTGCCAGGCTGTGAAATAGAAGAGAGACATTACCAGGAATGGCTTTGAGCCAGCTAACACAGAAGAAAGGATAGTTCGAAGACTGGAACACCAAGACTATTATAAAGAAATGTTCAAGTCCTTAACCACTGTGAAGTAGAGAGATTAGCAGGAATCAGGAAGATGACAATGAGCCATTAAGTCATTTGGCTTTTATTACGCACTGCCTGATTAAAAACACCACTGACTCTCTCAGGCAGTTGGTTTTAAAGTTTGGGTGCAGCAAGAATCAATGGAGGGTGGGGTGCAACCAGGATCTGCTTTTAGGGGTGCTCAACCTCTGGTCTTCAGGTCAGATCCTTCCAAAGGAGGTATGTTGCCAGCTCATGGGTTTCCACAAAGGTCCATAAATTTGGCAACAAGGAAGTGATAGCAGCATTAATTTCTGCTCCTCTGCTGCCAAATGCCTGGATTTGTGAGGAGCCTCACAGCCTGGATGCCATAGCCCTGCATGATAGATCATGCCAGCATGTGTTTGGGTTGGCATAAAGGCTTGCTCCATAGCTGGATATGGCATCTGGGGTTGGGGGTCATGCAGCCAGATTTGGCACAAGGGTGTCACTCTTCAGCCAATACACTGGATTGCACCCATGGAGTGGCACCATGTGCCAACCCCTTCTGGATCAGGCTTGTAGACTGACCGCACATGCAGGATTCAGCTCACACACAAGCCCTGTGCCTGTCATCTGGCCCACCATGCTGGATGGGGTGAACACCGCTGGGCCAATTTGAACAGAGATGCATTTGCCTGTGCTAAGTGTTAATCAAAGCTCCTTATTTCAAGCCTGCCCCCATTAATGTGACTACCTTCTGTAGTGCTACCCACTGCTGGAGATTCAAAACAAATGATTAATTGCTGTCATCGTATTTGATATTCATTGTACTCTCCTCATTCTTTATTCCAAAGGTCTACCACCTGCATCGAAAAGTCACTAATGCAGAGAGTCTCAGCCTTGAGAACCTGAACAATCAGAATGTGCTTTGATATGTTAATGAAAAGACACTTTGTTTGTACCTTTCAAATGAATGTTAAGAATTTAAAAATAGTATGTTAACTAAGTGGGAATTTGGATATAAGCTTCTGGTGTCAACACATGAATGCAGTCATAATAACTGCATAGTGTGTCTGCCAATGTAACTCGTAATGACTAGTAATGTCATGACATGATAGAAGGGAGATATGCATTAATTACTATAGCTTGCTGTAACAGAGGACTCAAACTCTGTTACTCAGCTGAGGGGAGGAGGAGGAGAGAGAGAAACAGAGATTGGGATATGCTGTCTGGGCTGGAAGAACCATGTCAGAGAGCTGGGGTCCTATCACTTCAAGAAGATGGAGCAGCAAGAGTAAAGGCTGCCCTTTAATTGAGAGATTAAAAGCCCCTTTATGCGCTTTGGACAAAACAGGCAATTGGATAGGAAAAGGGGCTCTCAGACATGTAAGCCCTGGGCAGAAGCCAGAGGAGGCACAGAGACTTTGCAGTGTTGGGGGATGATGCCCTCTGGGGAAGGGCAGTGAGCCAGCAGCTTTTTGTGTTATAGGCACCAGAGTACTCCAGAAGGGCAAGACTGAGAGCTCAGAAAGTGTTACATATCAGGACAGTTCACTCTCTCCTGTGATGTAGGTTTACTTAGGGTGAGAAGGTTTCTGTGAAAGTGGCAGCTCGTTTTCTTTTGATGTATTGTTTACCTGGTGAGAAAAGGAGTTTCCGTTCAAGCAGCAACTTACCTTTGTGTTAAAGTTAACAGGTGGACTGGGAGTGGCTATAAAGGGCAAATGAGGAGACCACAGGACAGTGCCAGTGGACCACATCAAGGCTTAGAGTTCTGCAAGGGCAGGATGTAAGCCAGAGACAGCCAGGGGGCATATCCCAAGAGGGGCAAAACCACGGGTCAGGGGCCCAGAATCTGAGCAGGGCTGGATCTCATAAGCCAGGATCCGGTGCAATGGGCCTAGGCTAAAGGAGCTAAGCTAGAGGAAGGGGGTAGAACCTGGGAAGGTTGAGACCCTGACAAGGGCTTGGAGGCCCAAGCAGGCCAGAAAATATATATTGAGGCAAAATGCCTCCTGAGACTGATAATGTCTGCAAAGCATGGGAATAATTATGGGGGCAGCTGGAATCCATGATTATTGCCCCTAAAGCTCAACTAGGGTTGTCTTCAAGGAGAAGCTCACCCCATAGAATTTGGGGCAGAGAAACCCAGAGGATTGCACCCTGAGAAAAGACACCTAGGAAGAGGCTACCCAATGTCTGGCAGCAGCCTCCCTTATTAAAAAACCCTAAAGATCAAGTTGTGGAGACAGGTAGGAGGCAGAAAGAGGTGACTGGGGACCGTGAGCAAGCTGGTCTGACCACCATGCTATCAGACACTAGTGGATTGCCTGAGCCTGTTATACTTGCCTTCAAAACAAACATTATTCCAGCCCCAATGTCTCATTTATTATACTTCCTTCTCTGCAAAAAACTGATGCCTTTCCCAGGACAGATACAGGACCAAAGCTCTCCTTAGCATAATCCACAGAAGTCATTGGATGGCTCTGGGATAATTTATTTGGATGTATGGTATAAACTTAAATAGTTAGACTGTGCAATTCGTATACAACTAATGGTATGAAACTGCAAGGTGATTGTGAGATGGACAGTGCATAAGAAGACACAAGCCTCCAGGAAATCGTAGGTGTTCAGTGGGAAGCATGTATGTTATAAGGACCTGGCACAATCCAGACTCCAGTGTATTGAAGATGAATGCTGGTAATTCTTGTGCCCCTACTAGCCTGAGATGCTGTGAATCTGAAACATTAGCATTTATTTTATGACAAAAGGCATACCTGCTAATTCAAAAGGCATCATTACCATTGGTAATTCTAGTGATATTATCAAGCACTGATAATATTTAATTAACAAGTCATTTAAAATTAGCTTCTATTTATGATCTAACAACATTTATTTAATCTAATAAAATATCTTTATATAAACACTGTAAATCTTTGCTAATGAAGTAGGTTGTTCCCTATGAAAGCTCATGCCTCTGAGAACTAATTAGTCTCTAAGGTGACTTATTTCACCTTATAAACTCTTTTATTAATTGTTTGGCATTTTGGGGAAAAATGTAAAAAATGTCAGAGGAGCAGATTCAGTGCTGGTGCATTTTGCCTCACCTAGTCCCTTGGAATAGACATTGCAGTCAAGTGAGATTTTCTAAGCAAGTAATGAGCACTGCAATTTGAGAACAAGAATGGTGACATATCCACTGTCCACTCCTCATCTTTCTTCTCTTGTGCAGACAGTGCCCAGGAGAGCCCTAGCAGAGATCTCAGAGGCTTTGAACACCAGTGCTGGCAAAATGTAAGATTAACCTCCTCAGTCAAGAAGCTAGTTGGAACCTTATCCCAGAAGAGTGATGGGCTTGAGAAAAGACAAAAGTATCAACTGAAGAAGACATGGAGGAATCTGAGGTAGCAGAGAAAGAAGAGAAAGGCACTGGAGAATTTGTAATCACAATCCTAGCAGCAAGGAGAGTGAAGGACTGACATGATTTCAAATCCTAGGTTCTGGTTCTTCCTGCTGGAAGGGAAGTGAAAGATGTGGTAAAGCTTATTACCAGGGATCCCGGTTTTCTCCAATTTAAAAAAATCCCCAATTTTCAGATTAAAAGATGTTACCCAAATTCCACATTTTTCCTTGATTAAAATGAAACACCACTATACATAGATCTATATATAGTGCTGTTTCATTTTAATCATGGAAAAATGTGGATTTTGGGTAACTTGAATATTATTGTAAAAGGCAAAGTCTAGGTCTCAGACTGAAGTCGCTGAAGATCAGGAAAATGAAAGGTATGGTTCCTAAATGAATTACATTGCCTACCGCTTTGTAGTTTCAGAGAGAGCATTCCTATAGCTGTCACTATCTTGGAACAAAATTTTGTGCTAATTCGTACTGCAGACTCTTGGGATTCACTCCGATATCAACAGCTCTGAATTTATTTCTGTACTTGCAATCCTGGGATCTCGGGGCAAGAGAAGGTTAACCAGTGACCAGCCTGCTTTTGTCAACCAAATTACACAAAGCATTACAGACAAAACCTCTTACACACCAATAAGTAGGGACATACTGAAATGGCAATTTCATGAATTTTGCAAAACCTGGCATTGCCCTGTTCTCTACTGTTTCCAAACTTGTTCTCAGGCATGCACATATATGGGTACCTGGCTAATGCATAGCTGACTGAGCATGCTCCTTTAATGTACTCACCTGTATGCATCCACAGTACAGAGGTAGGAACAAAAACAGCTAGAAAATGGGTATGTGGATAGAAAACTGCCATTTAGGTGCACAAAGGGAAACAGAATTCTGCCATACGTACATACATTATACATCTATATCAATAGCTGTCTGTCTCTATCTAAATACACACACATCTACATAAATACATATGTCTGTCTGTGTGTATAAATCTTAGTTATTACATCCAATATGTGCAATGCAGTCCTTTTTTTTTTACTAATCCTTGAAGTATCAAATTGAGGTTAGATGTCTATGAAATCAGAAGAACCTAAGGAAAGTCTGGGGGTAGAAGAACCACTCCCACACAATAGTCAGATAACTCAGATTTGGTGACAAGCTTTGGTTATCTACTAGGTGAAACAATTCTTTTGTTAGGGCTATTTTATGCTACCTATTGGGCATCTAAGCGAACTATCTATTCCACGATGTTCCAGTCCCCGACAATCCATTTATACATCTACTTTTGTAATACACCATCGTCTGGCCCTTAAGATTGAGTCACAACCCTCTCCCCCCTCCCCCCCCCCCCCCCCCCATCGGCCCCCCCCCCCCCCCCCCCCCCCCCCCCCCCAGGTGGGTATGTGGGTCTTATTTGAGGGCTCAGAGTATGTGAAAAATATAGGTATTTAAAATGGTATTTAAATTAAATATTTTTAAGGGGGATTATTACTCTGCAGGATGAAACTGTCACTATATACACAGCACTGACGAGAAAAAGGCAGCAACACAAAATCACTTCGCTACATAATCACATTTACTTTCACTTGTTCTGCAATGATTATGCAAGAATAAATGTAAAGCAACACACAGTAGAGTACTGGACTACTATTTCAGGTGCTTTGCGTTTTATATCAGGTTCTTTTGTATGGTTGTAGGTCTGGTTATTATTACAAGTCACTCTACTCTAAATTATTTAGCATATTCATGAATTTTCATTCAACCTATAATTTGTACATCAGAGACACTCTAATTGTGGCAGAGGATGAGAAAAAGCTACTATATGTCCCCAGTGATGCAATTTCTTTTCACAGGTATAAAGTTTAGGCTGTGAGCAATTACTAGGCTCATGAGATGATCCAGTCACATGTGGCTTTAATTCCAGCATATCTAGAAGAACATGCAGGTAGTGTATGATAAAAGAGGTGAACATACAAAATAAAAAATCCTAACATACTGTTCTTACTGCTTGCTGAGCTGCTCTGATGAAGAAACAACATTCGAACAGGTTGCCCAAAGTTATGCATCCAAAGCCATACTTAGGGATGTAAATAACAGTGTCCTGATTTCAGTGGATGAAAAGCATCCGCAGCAGTCAATTGAAACTTAAACACTTCTAAAAATCACTTTTAGGAACTTCTGGTTTAGAGCACAGTTCCCAGCTGCAGCAGGCAGCCATATCATGAAATGCCTTTCCTAAACTGGTTAAGCTTTATCCTAGAAATAGTTGGGTTACTTGTTCCCTGTGCTCCTACTGAAAAATTGTTCCCAAACCTTCCCTAAAATTCCAAAATAAATTCATTCATGCTTATTTTTTACTCACTCCTGATTAGTAAAGAGAAGCTCCTCTGATCAGCTGGGCTGTCCACTCCACAGTTATCTTAATAGTCTGCTTTTCCATCTGTTCCAGTCTGATTTAATCCTTCTTGAAAACAGGGACCCAGAATTGTTTGCTGTATGTCAGATAAGGACTCTCTAGAGCTTTATACAATGGCAGTAATACTCCACTTCTAGAATCTAGAGGTGCACTGATACATTGGTCCGATATTGGATCAGCACAGCACCAATATAAAGAATATTGATTGTATTGGAAATTGGCCTGATGGGGGGCCAATAATTTTGTCAACAAATGCCCACGCATGTGTGCAGCCACAGTGCAGCACATAGGCAGCAATGTGTGCAGCCTGGCAGCCTGGAGAGCTGTGTCCAACTGGTAAGTCTGTTGCGATGGAAGAGGAGAGAAGAGGGGAGAGGGGGGAGGGGAGAGGGAACGGGCATGAGCGGGCAGATCAAGGCCCCCGTGGTGAGGGAGGGAGTGTGGCTGGGGCAAGTGCTGCCCAGCCAGGGCGGGGTGGGTGTGGGGCAGAGCCAAGGGTCATCCAGAGGCATGTGG
>NW_005842665.1:580596-580879 GCF_000455745.1 Alligator sinensis | reverse complement strand
GGGGGGGGCATGTGCCCCTGGATCTGCATGGGGCATGGGCAGGGTGGGCTGCAGCTGCAGGCTGGGGCCGAGACTCCGCTGGGCTCTTCCCAGTGCGGGGAGTGGGGGGTTGGTTTGGGTTGGGATTGCACTTGGAATGGGTGGTGCTGGGAGGGGGCTATGGTGAATTTTGGGGGGCTGTAGCCCGCCCCATAGCTCTCCTAACAAGCGCCACCACCACCTGCACTGAACACAGCCCGGCGCAGGCCCAGCCCCAGGATGCAGCTGCAGCCCACCCCTCCCC
>NW_005842665.1:570544-580586 GCF_000455745.1 Alligator sinensis | reverse complement strand
CAGACCCGGGGGCCCCCCCCCCCCCTCGTGCCCTCCCAGGGTGCATGCAGAGGCAGGAGCCTCACCCCCACACCTCCCAGATGAGCTGCAGCTCCATCCTGTGCCCCACTCTGCTGTGCCTGTCCCAATCTCTGCCCCACTCCCTCCCTCACTGCGAAGGCCTGGATCTGGCCCCCCACACCCCCTCCGTCCTTACTCCCCTTCCACCAAAACAGGCTTATCAGCTGAATGCAGCTCTCCATGCTATATCAGAAATCAGACTGGTATCGGCAGATATGCTTGTTTAAAAATCAGATATCGGTATTGGCCCCAAAAATCTGTATTGGTGCACCCCTACTAGAATCACATTTGTCTTTCATAGCTGCTTCACAGTGGAAAATTACAGGATCTCCTGTGATAGACATACTCAGGTCTTTCTCCTCTTCAGTCATTTTCAATGGATAAACTCTCAGAATATAACAGAAATTCCTCCTATTAGTCCCTAAGTTCATGACCTTGCACTGTGTACACCAGTCTTCAAGGTCATCTGGTTCTTCTGCATTGCATTCAGATCCTCCTTTTAATTGGCACTGTGTTTCAACTTTGTATCATCAGCACTGCTACTTTTGTCATCACTCTTAGTTTTCTGCCAAGGTCAATAATGAAATATTTCTAAAAATTGGTCCCAACAGTTGAGAGGAACAGTGACAGTTAACTCCCTACAAGCCAACAGACACCCAGTTCAGCATTACCCATTACTCTTTAGAAGTTACTTACCTAATTTATATTCTTCAGCTTAAATAATAAATTTCCCAGATGGTACCATACCAAATGCTTTACTGAGACCAATAGATTAGATATACTGCATTTCCCTTGTGCTGCTTTCTTCTCAAACACAGCAATCAGGTATTTACATCCCTAAACACCACTTCAAACATACAAGTTTGAAAACTATGGGCATAGTTTTGATGCACACATAAATACACAGACAATTTACTTCAGTGTGAAGAGGAATTACATGGAAATATACTAATCAGCCAATTTGATGGAAAATCAAATATACCATTTTCCATCAAACTATCATGATAAAATTTGTTCTGAATCATTTCTTGATGAGACAGAAATCTTGCAAAGTTCCCTCTACGTATTTTTATTTCTTTCCTAAATTACATAGAGCTCAATTGTTCTAAGCATTCCTTAAATTACTAAAATGAGCTAACAATAACTAATGCAGCCAATCTCTTGTTGAAATAAATGTAAAAACAAAACACAGCAGTGAGATACAATAGTAAGGATTTGGTTTTGCTATCAGGCATTCAGATTCATAAAAACATATCTTGAAAAAATAGTTTGCATGCACAGGCAGTAATAAGATTCAGTAATAATAAATAATAACAATACTATCCCCACTTGCATAGATTTTTTAAATTATTTAAACAAGACAATACACATCCATGTAGCAGACAGGATAATAAATCCCTAATGGCCTAGGAAAAAGGAAGGAGAAAATTGCTTGTTCACTCTGAACTCATTCTGCCTCGCCCCCACTGTGCTTACATTATTGCTGGGGTTACAAAGAAGAACAAGCATCTCTTACATGGAAGTATTGTAACTAAGATAAGCAAAGGGTATATGCTGAAAATCCTGTGACAACTTTAAGAATATTACCCTCTCCTATCTGGCGTTTTGTTATTTTACCGACTGGAAGGGGAGAGGAAATGGGGCTCTATTCCTTCATACCCTATTCTTGTCTCCCTGGAGCCCTCTCTCATACTTGCTTGATAGGAAAGGATAGTAACTACACCATTATAAAAGAGACCTTGTAGGAAAAGGAAAGACAAATGGGGCTGTTAATCCATAGTAGCAGATTACAGGGAAGGAAAATGGCAGATACAAGAAAGATGGCTGGAAAGCAAGAAAGGAAGTGGCAGGACAGGTGCAACTCTGCAGAAGTGGGGTAGAGATCTTAGCTCTCAGCCCAGCCATTAAAAAGCCATTTTTATGTAGTTCCCAACCATGGCTTCAAAATACCAAGTAAAGTGTTAGTCCCCTCCCCACTATAGTGAATATTTTTTCTCCAATATGGGCCTGCATGTCCCACTTACCATCTAGGAATATTTGGTGAAGGAAGACCTGAGATAGTATTGGAATTAGGTGATATCTGGCTTTTAGCAGGGTGGCAAAAGAGTTACAATGAGAAAAAGAGAGATCCATTGTTGTGTGCATAGAGAACAGTGAAGGGTGAGAAAGAGACAGAAATAGGAGGAGAAAGAGGTGTGAAAGAGTGTCACTATAGGCTGAGGGAAGGGGTAGAAAAGGTGTCCTCCACTCCTTCTGCAGTAAAATAATTGCTTTGTGCTAACTCTCTGTCCTTGCTGATTTGACTCTATGTATAAGGGAAGTCTGCCTCAAAGGATTAGTCCTAGAGCATGTTCACTGAAAGGTTATAGTGGTCTGAGGGAAGGCTGGCAGCACGGCTGCAAACTGTTGATAAATTTACTGACTGTCAGTAAAAAAAAAAAAATCAAGTTAAAAAGTCAGAATTGTCCATAAAAATCTTTAGCTATCAGTAAAAACACCAAGCAGCCACAGCTTAATTGAAGTGCTAACAAACAGAGCATAGCAGTAGCATGTGGTGTCTGAGCGAGAGTACAGCACTTGAGCAAATGTTCTCTCAGCCATGCACTGCTGCTGTTGCATCCCAAGTTGCCTGTAATACTCCTGGGTCACAGATATGTTTCTTTGGGGGGTTTATCGCAGGACAGAGGTAGTGGGGCTGGCATGGGTATGGCTGAGGTATGGAATGGGTGGGGGGCACCATAGTACCAGGTCCAGTCAGGGGCACCAGGTTGTGGGGGCAAATAGGGAGCTCTTAGGGAGGGAAACAGCAGAGCGTAAAACAATTACTGCAGTCAAACAGGACTGCAACCCCCCCCCCCCAAAAAGAAAAAAAACCCCTCAAAACTTTTTACCAGCAACCAAACTTTTTTACTGTTTTACTATGGTTGATTTTAAAACCCTAAACATAAATCCAGCCCTTCTACCTGGGACCTGTCAGCAGAGCAAAGCCTGGCAGAAGAGTTACATGTTTTATTTTGTATAAATGTATTAGGAAAAGCATGTGTCAGTAAAAAAAAGTCTGGGTATCATTAGAAAGATTGCAGATTATCAGTTAAAAAAAATTATTGGCTGGCAACCATACAACAGACTTGCTTGGAGGGATTCTAAGGTGCAAAAACACAGAAATGTAAGCAAGGACAATTTCTGTATTCTAGAACGTATGGATAGACAACAAGGAACCGGGGGGGGAAAGAGGACGCAGGCAGGGGGGGGGGGGGGGGGGGGACGGACAAACTGAACCAAAAGAATTCCCTTGAGATTTGTATTTGGTTTAGTCATTCTATTTGCATTTAAGGGGATGCATAAAGCATCTTTGAGCTGACAGTATTTGGAGGGCAGGCACAGGGAGTGGGAAAGATGTTTTTAGGTTAGCAACATTGTATATAACGAATAGTGAAAACAAAGACACTGGGCTGAAGGAACCCAGATTATAGAGATTTATAAAATGTTTTTTATAAATTTATAAAATGTTTTTTATAAAATTATATTTTTCCTTAATATTTCTTTTGAAAATTCCTAAGATAGCTAACTAAGAAGAATGACGTATTTAATTTACATTTAAAACTGAAAATATCTTCCTTTTATAATCCAGTTTAATGAATTTGGGCAAAACATCAAAGCAGATCCATAAGGGGAATTTAAGCAGTAACAACATCCACAGTTTTTTTAGTATAATTCTTTTAAAAAATCCAAGCACAGGGGCAATGCTAATGGGAGCTACCCTGCTGAAATGTACACATGTTTGGGTGGCATCTAACTTAGCAATCAGTAAATCCTGTGTAAATATATTTAAACCAGGTTTTAAATTTGCATGTTATTTTTTTTTAACTTTTCTTATTTATTTGTTAATATAAACGTAAATCTTATATTAAAGATGTTTGTAAAACTTTGCTTGACAAGAAAGCAGAAAGGTATACCACTATATAGGTCACATGCCCTAAATTGTGGCATAGAAACATTTACATGTAAAATATGCCTATGCAACTTGAAAACCAAAACCCAATCTCTGCTAATGTGAACACATGTGCAGCCTTTATTCCATCCAGTGTTCCATATGTACGATGATGAGGGAATAGGTCATCTGAGCTCTTTAGTGCTTAAATACATGTATTTTAAACTATTTACATTTTAACCTGGGGTGCTCAACCTGTGGCCCACAGAACTCCCCATATCTCTGAAAATTTGGCAGCAGGGTAGTCATATCACTGCTCCCCTGCTGCCAAATCTCTGGACCCATGGAGAGCCTCAGGCCCTTCATGCTGGATCTGGCATCTGACCCAACATACGGGGCCAGGTGGGCAGGGAGCTAGGCCCCAGGGCCCAATCCTAGTGTAGGGGGCTGGGAAGGGGAGATGCCAAGCCCACAGGACCCAATCCCAGTGAACAGGAGGTAAGGGGCAGCTTTGGACCCCTGGAACCCAATTCCTGCACTCAGGAGATGGGAAGGGCTAGTTCCAGACCCCTAGGACCCAATCCCAATGCATAGGGGATGACAGGGGACAGCTTCTGGTCCCTGAGAACCAATCCCAATGCACAGTGGGTGAGAGGGGATGGTGCCAGGCCCCAGGGCCCAATCCATCCTACAGATGGGCCCTGCCCAATCAACTGGCAGGCGGGTCAAAAGGTTGAGCACCACTATTTTAAAACAAAATATTTTCTTTTTCTCTTCTTGTTTTTCTACCTTCTTTCCCCGAGAGCTCTCACCTTCTGTTTCCTTTTCTGGCCAGGTAAGAAAAATAGTGTAAACATATCCCCATACCACTCCATAAATGAATTTAATGGAAAGCTAGACTGCACTGTACCCAGTGTCCCTCCCTAATCAAGATCTCTTTAATCTCCACTAATTAAGCAGAGAAGCTCTCTTCATAGATTTCATAGACATAGTCCAGCCCCCTGCCCAAGGGGCAGGAAGTCAGCTGGGGTCATAGGATCTCAGCAAGATAAGCATCCAAATTTCTCTTGAAAGCATTCAATGTGGGTGCTTGAACTACCTCTGATGGCAGGCTATTCCAGACCTTGGGGGCTTGGAGAGTAAAGAAATTCTTCCTTATGTCCAGCCTGAAATGGTCTTGCAGGAGTTTATATCCATGCGACCTTGTCATCCCTTGGGGCACTCTGGTGAACAATTGTTCCCCCAGACCCTGGTGAGCACCCCTGATGAACTTATAGGTGGCCACCAGATTACCCCTGAGTCTGAGCTTTTCCAGGCTAAAGAGTCCTATAGCTCTCAGCCTGTCATCGTAAGGTCTGTTTTCCTGACCTCTGATCATGCATGTGGCTCTTTTCTGGACTCTCTCAAGCTTCTCCACATCCTTTTTGAATTGTGGAGCCCAAAACTGGATGCTGGTTGATGGTTGATTGTGTGTGTGTATAAAAACACATCTTTACAGTTCTGTCTTGTGACCAATCTGGTTCACTTGGCAGTCCATCACACACACACACACATATACATATTTTGCACAAAAAAAAAGTCAGCACTTAGACACCTACTGTCTCTTAGGTCTAAGCAAAGTTTTATGGCTTGGTCACCAAGGCTGAGTACAATGGGAGAATGACGTCCCAGGATTTGCTTGAGAAGCATCTATGGATGCAAGCCAATGTTTTGTTCACTTTACTAGCTGCAGCATCACTTTGAAGGCTCATGTTCATCTTGTGGTCAATCATGACCCCCAAGTTCTTTTCATCCATAGTGCTAGCCAGCGTAGCACTGCCGAGCCTATAAGGATGCTGCAGGTTTTTCCTCCCAAGGTGGAGAACCTTGCATTTTTTGGTGTTAAACACCATCAGGTTCTCATCCGCCTACTTCCTGAGCCTGTCAAGGCCAGCCTGGATCACCCTTCTGTCCTCAGGTGTGGATGCTTTACCCCAGAGTTTGGTGTCGTCGGCGAACTTAGCCAGTCCACTTCTGACTCCAATGTCCACATCACTAATGAAGATGTTGAACAATACAGGTCCAAGGACAGAGTCTTGGGGGACCCCACTGCTAACAGGGAACCATGACAATTGACTTCCACCAACCACCACCCTCTGGGTCCAACCACGGAGCCAATTCTCCAGCCAGAGGATCGTGGTGGACCCGAGGCCGCAGTTGGGCAGTTTTGCCAAGCGGTGATCATGGGATACCAGATCAAAGGCTTTTTTGAAGTCAAGATATATGACATCAATCTCCTCTCCCTTGTCCAGGTGATAGGTCACCTGGTCGTAGAAGGAAATGAGATTGGTGAAGCACAACCTACCCACAACAAACCCATGCTAGGTATCCCTCAGGATATTGCCATCAGCTAGTCTGTTAAGGATGGTCTCTTTGATAATCTTTTCCAAGACCTTGCCCAGGATAGAGGTCAGGCTGATGGGCCTGTAGTTTGCTGGATCCACTTTCCTCCCTTTCTTGAAGATAGGCACCACATTGGCCTTCTTCCAGTCTTCAGGCACTTCGCTAGAGAGCCAGGAGTTCTCAAAGATCCGTGTCAGGCTCTTCTAAGGCTGAGTTGCTCAAATAAAGGTTCAATGGGATTTTTCACTGTAATGGGTTTTGAAGTATTGTCATAATTCTGCTTAATTAATAAAGCAATTAACAATATCAAGACAACCTAATTGAAATCACTTTGAAAATGTACTCTTTCTAAAAACTTTGCTTTGGGTCTTTATTAATTCTGACTTCAAGGACCACAGCCTTTTTATACATGTTCTTCACATATTTCAGGCATCAGGGCAGTCCTTGTTTGTTTTGTCTTTTGGGCTGTTGTTTGGCTTGTTGGTAAATTGAAACATACACACACAATGTAGCAATTTGTGCGTGCTTACCTGTACTGTAAAGTGGAAACCACAATAATATGGATACTAAGTGCTTCTATACTACTGTATGAAAGCAGACATTGCTAGGATGGCCTTGCCTATTAGTTCAATCATACAAGAACAAAGTTAAGAACAGAGAAAATCCTTAGAGATCAGGTGAAGTTTTAATGATGTGATGTGACTCTGCAATTCTTTCCTGTACTGCATTAAGTAGGTAGGTTGCTCCAGTATTTAATAATTACAAAAGAGGTTATTGGCTTGCCTTGTTTAACCTGCATTTTCTGTCCTTTTCACTATACTACATGAAAATAACTCATTGCAGTTGAATAACTTTAGTATGAAAAATAGAATTCAAAGTAAAAGCATAATTGAATCTCGTATCCACTGACCTCTTCAATAACGCCCCCTCTGTGCATGCAGGTAAAGGTGTAATGGAATCTAATATGCGATCCACACAACCATGCTTCCTGCCATGCCACATCTTACTGCTAGGGATCTACGTAAATCACACCAGAAGTTCCCCTCCCGTGGCAACTCCTTTAATATTTTCTCATCTCTTGCTCCTTGCCCTGTCCCTGATTGGCAAAGGGGCCCTGCCAACTGGACTGCTTGCTACTCACTGATCACCGGGGAAGTGAAAACCACGGCATATTTAAAACAACAGTTTGTTTCGCCAACAATCAGTGGCAAATGGCCCAACTGGAAGGGCCCCTCCACCAATCAAGTGTTGAAATGAAAAGCAATAAAGAAGCCACTTCAGGGGGCACTTCCAGTGTGATTTACAGAGATCCCTACTTATTGCTGATGCAGGGGGAGTCCAATCCCAGGCCATACCAGCAAGAAGCAAGCTCTTGCAGCTGGGAGCCCCCTCATATGGGAGGGGCTCCCAACTATGGGGGTGCCCCCCTCACCCATGGGGCTAAAAGACTGTGGCAACTGCAATCTCCCAGCCCCAGGATTTCATGCACCCCTGAAGCTGGAAAAGGATGGCTGCTGCAATATCCGAGCCCCAGGGGCTCCACACACTCCTTGGGCTTGGAGATTACAGTGGCGTCCCTCAGCTACTGGGACCTAGCTGGGTCCCAGAAGCAGAAGGCACACTGCCAGGACCCAGTGTCTGCAGCTGCAGAACTCCAGGTCCCAGGAGCTGTGGGGTGCTGCCAGGACCCAGAATCAGCAGTTGTTGGGGCTGTGAGTCCCCTGAGTTGCAGGACTCCTGGCCCCAGCTGGGCATGATGCAACCTTGAAGCTGGGAGCCCTTTTGGCTGATGGGGCTCCCAGATGCAGAGGAGACCCTGCTACACATACTAATTAAAACTGTATAGCACTAATGAGGTCTTTACTGAGGTCCAACTTTATAGCTTTTTATGGGGTGATAAATACTCTGCACATGTAGCTGGTTTCCGGGTAACTGTGCAATCAACCAGTTAATTGTTTGATACCTGTAATGTGTAGAGGGAGGCTAACACATTGCTTTCCATTTGGTTTTTACACTCTGTGTAGCCACAAGGTGGCTCTCCTATCTTCCTAAACACCTATAAAGGAAGTAAGAGGAGAAACCTGTGGGAAGTGATTGCCAGAGATCTATACTGCAACACTACTGTCTAAAATATATTACTGGATATAAGTATAAATTCTGCAGTCCTTTAGCAACTAAAACTTTGCTACTGATAGAATTTACATGAAAGCTTGATTTTGTGTGGTTGTAACTCAAAAGTAAATCACTTTACACCTTTAATTTCAAGTGGATGTTCCAAATGAAGCTATCATTAAACACAGTGAACTCTGACGAAACTTTATCATTTATTTTCAGCACAAGCCAAAATGAGGTGAAAGCCATACACAGACATACACAAAATAAATTAGCCCATCCTAAGCAATAAGTGGCCACAGTTAGATTGCTTCCGGCATCTGATCTAGCTCCACATGCCACTGCAGCCTGCGATGACAGTATCAGTGCTTTCTGTGCTACATGCACATGTTTCACAGGCACTGAGGGCATTTTTATGTGTGTTGCGGGACGCACTTCTATTCCTAACGAGCCACACTAAAAGTGCCCGCATGTCATGTGTATCAGCATTGCCATGTGTCCCCTCACTGAAAAAATGGCAATGAGGTGCTTTGAACTAAAGCTCATTGAATATGTTTTATTTCAAAATGCACTCCACTGTCATTTTTTAGTGTGAGACGCGCAGCGATACTGATACATGTGATGCAGAAGGCTGCTGGAATGCATCAATTTTTGTGCGCCAGCAGACTGCTCCAATAGGTTGGATTTTCAGCACATCAGAGCAGGCTCTGCAAATATGTGTAGGAGCCTTGAGCTACTAATTCTTAATGCTATTTATACATAACATACATGGAATTCAAGACTCTGTTCCTATATCTTGCCAGATACCTACTGTTCTGTATGCTTTACTTGAGAGTTTTTACCCCTGGTTTAGTTCCTTTTAATCTCTGCTATATCCTACCATTGGAAAAAAATCAAAAACAAGTGTAAAAGACCCCCTGCACTGACTCAAAATGTTACTAAGTCAAACCCAACAGCACTAGCTTCTTTTACCTGCCATTCTGTAAACTGCAATGCCAAAGTTCAGCCTTGCAGATACTAAACAATTGGAGAAGAGAGTCTAAAAAGGAAATAGAGACTCAGACTTATACACTGCTGCCTGACCTTTGAGGAAGCTTGGAAGGAAAGGCATTAGGTTGGTCTGCCTTTGCTGTAGCCATACAAACTTAGCAGTGTGTTAACAATTCAAAAACACTCTGATTGGAAACATAACCTCACCACTAAACCAAGGTTTTTCGTCAATAATCATTTTTTCAGTGAGATAGCTGGTCAGTTTTAACAGAGTAATTTCACTTCACCACAAGGGCAGATCTGGAATGACCTTAATGGGATTGGGCACATCACCTCTCAAACTATGGGAGGAATCAGGGTGAGGGGTGGCTAGGGGTCCTGGGCTGGTGGGGGACACCAGGAAGCTGGGAAAGGATCAGTTGCTTGTGGTTGGGGACCCATGTTACCATCACTGCTGCTTTCTTTTGCTGACCTGGAGTACAGCAGAGGCCCAGAGCCGCTCTTGCCCTGCTCCAGATATGGGCTCCAGGTACAATGAGCTGGGCTTGGCCAGGAACAGTGGCAACA
>NW_005842665.1:538042-570534 GCF_000455745.1 Alligator sinensis | reverse complement strand
GATAGCCCCTGCCAGCTCCTAGTCACCCTTGCCTCCCAAGTGTCCCTTGCTGGCCAGGAGCACGTGCTGGCAGGAGGAAACTGTGTACTACTGAAAATAGCAGGTACAGACAAAAGAAACCCTATCACTACTGCTGCTTTCCCCATACCACACTGTGCAGCTGCCACCTGTGGCTGGAGTGGGGCAGAACTGCTCTGGGGTTCCCCCTATACCTGGCTGAGCCAGGCATGGTGGCAGCAGTGGCAATGGAAAGGGGGTGCATCTGCACTGCTGCATCCCCCGCTGGCCTACCCTTGCTCTTCTGCAATGCCTGTATGTCCAGACAGAGGAATAATATGCAAGATATCAATAGGATCCCATAGAAGACCCTACCTTGGGACAGCTGGTAATGGACACTCAGGAAAAATCTGAACTCCTGAATGCCCACTTTGCTTCAGTATTTCACCAGACCAAGGGGAAAGGCAGGCAAGATAAGGACCACAGGGGACATGGTGGGAATGATAGCCTTCCCACTGTGGATGTTGAGTTGGTGCAAAACCAATTAGAAAAGCTAGATATTTATAAGTCAGCAGGAGCTGGCTGAGGTCATTGCAGAACCCCTAGCAAAGAACTATCAGAAATTGTGGTACCCAGGGGAGATCCATGAGGATTGGAAGAGAGCCAACATTGTGTCCATCTTCAAGAAGGGGAAGGAGGAGGACCTGGGCAACTATAGGCCAATCAGCCTAACCTCCATCCAAGGGAAAATCCTGGAAAAACTCATTAAAGAATCTATGTGCGATACACTTGTTGAGGGTAAGATTCTGAATGACAGCCAGAATGGCTTCATCATGGGTAGGTCTTGTCTTACCAATGTCATCTATTTTTATGAACAGGTCTCTTGCCACCTAGACATGGGAGAGCAGGTTGACATTATATACCTAGACTTCCAAAAGGCATTTGATCTAGTATCCCATGATATCCTTGTGGAAAAAATAGAAGATTGTGGGCTTAACTGCTCAACAGTTCAATGGGTTGAAAAGTGACTGCATGGTAGGACCCAGAGAGTTCTCACAAGCGGATCTGTGTCTTCCTGGTAAGAAGTGGCCAGTGGTGTCCCCCAGGGTTCAGCGCTTGGACCAGTGCTTTTCAACGTCTTTATCAATGATTTGGATATGGGGGTGAAAAGCTCACTGGCCAAGTTTGCGGACACCAAGTTATGGGGAAGCACGGCCATGCCAGAAGATAGGTTGCAGATACAGGTGGACCTAGACAGGCTGGGGAGTTGGGTGGATCAGAACCAGATGAAGTTCAACAGTTAGAAGTGTAAGGTGCTCCATCTGGGTGCAAACAATCCCCAACATACCTACAGGCTCGGTGGAGACAATTTGACTTGCACAATGGCCTAAAGGAACGTAGGGGTAGTGATTGACCATCACACGAACACGAGTCAGTAGTGCGATGCTGTGGCCAGCAGGGCAAACAACACACTCGCATGCATTAACCATTGCATCTCATGCAAAACTAAGGAAGTAATACTCCTACTGTACTCTGCACTGGTGAGACTGCAGCTGGAGTACTGCGCCCAGTTCTGGGCGCTGCACTTCAACAAAGACATGGAAAAACTTGAGAAGGTCCAGAGAAGAGTCACTCATATAATCAGGGACATGCAAGACAAGCCAGACAAGGAGAAGCTGAGGGACTTGAGCCTCTTTAGCCTACAGAAGAGAAGACTGAGAGGGAACTTGTAGCAACTTACTGCTACATCAGGGGAGTACATCAAGAACTTGGTGAACAGCTGTTCACCAGGACACCCCTGGGGAAGACCAGGAGCAATGGATACAAACTCCTGGAAGGCCACTTCCAGCTAAATATAAGGAAAAACTCCTTCACAGTCAGGGTGTCCAGACTATGGAATAAAGTCCCTCCAGTGGTGGTGTGATCACCTACCCTGGAAATCTTCAAAAGGAGACTGGACAATCACTTTGCTGGGGTCACTTGACTCCAGTTGTCTTTTCCTGTCTAGTGCAGGGGGACTGGACCCAATGATCTACAAGGTCCCTTCTATCCCCTAACAATCTATGAATCTATGAAAGTTACTGTGCTTAGGAATAGAAGTGCACCGATACATTGGTCCCATATTATTAACTTTATATATTACCTTCTCCATTCTATGTATCTCAATAATATTTCAAAAATACATCATTCTCATAGCAGTACAAAAAAGAAACCAAAAATCAGATAGAAATTCTATAAAAAATAAAAATCAAGGAAAATTCCCACATGCATAATTACTTAAATATTTTCAAGTTTTAACTAGGATTGAGTATTTGACCAGTCAAAGTTTGGTCAACTGACTGGTCTAATATCAGTCAAAAATTGTAAACAATTGCCAATAAGTCCATATAAAACAGAAAAAGCACAAATTTTCCATTAAATGTGTCAAAAAAAATAACAAATCATATTTCTGTTAAGAAAACTTCAAAAAATGTAGGTTTTTTGTAAAATAGTTATAATCTTGGCCAGTCAAAAATAAGCAGTCAAGTGACAATATTTGATCAGTCAATTGACTGGCTTGCTAACCTTAGTTTTAACCTATTTAGTGAAATCTACTTAAAACTTAAATCTAGAAATGGATTATTTTTGCAAGCAACTTCAGTATAAATTCTGAATACTAAACACTTTTACATACAACAAAACTTCTGATTTTTTGAAGAGGTTTCTACTATCGTGTTTTTGGAACAATCAAAGTAAAAGCACCTGACTCCTAGAAATGGCTAAGAAAAGACGCAAAGGGATCTGGTTTTGTTGTTTGCTTCTCTTTTATTCCCTTTTCCTTTTCTTGCTTTTGGTAAAGGCAAGTATTTGCATGACAAACATAAAGAGATACTGCATTTTTCAGGTGTATGCATCCCAAAATTCTCACAAGGTGTTATTTGGCTCTAGCACATCCCGGGAAATGACTATATAAGCTAAACCAAAAAAAAAAATACTGTGCACAGATGAAATGGAACAAGAACAAAGCAAGCACATATGCATAACCTTAACTCATTTCAGATGCTTCTCCACACTGGTTCCAATACAGGCCAGGAACAGTAACTCTTACTGGCTAGAACAATAGAACTGTCAAATATTTGTGTGCCTGTACACCAGTATAAAGATTGCCCCAATGCACTGTAATTACAGCACATCGAAGCAGATTTGATTAATCAAGTCTTCTGAAGCATGATCATTACTGTGCTCCAGCAGCCTCTAATATCTTGTGTATCAGTGTCTCCATGCTTAGAAATGCCCGTGGGAGTGTTTGAATGAAAACTCATTGAACAACCTTTAGTTCAAGTGCCCCTGCCACCATTTTTAGGAGCAGGGATGCTGATACATGAGACACTGTGGCACTTTAATTAGAGTGGCTTTCAGAGCCGCTCTAATTAAAGCACCCCTCCCACACGCACACACACCCTCAAAGCACATATAAAAGTGCCATTTATGACCAAAATTGCACTTGGAATGGAAAAGAAAGTGTATTGGGAGGAAGAAGAAGGCTCATGGGGTCCCATTTGGACAGAACCTTTTTACAGCCCTCCAGCAGAAAACTGACAGTAGAGAATTACTGAGAGTAGGAATTAGTGAGGGAAGCCTGAATAGCATAACTTTACATCATGTCTCAAGTATCCCAAACTTAGCTAGGAATGACCAAGCCTCCCCATTTCCTCACTAGCTCCTAGAGGTACACACAATGCATTTTCCACCAGAAGGTGCCAGGAGTGCTAGACAGCACTGTTCCTCAGGGCATTTTGCTCAGACTCTAGAGCTGTTGCCTTCAGACCCAAAGTAGCCACTTAGACCAAATTAGGTATTGGAACATAGATCTAGCACCAACATTTTCAAAAGCGTCTGAATAATTTAGGAACCTAACCCCTCCTGAGGGTCACTGTGGCAGAAAATGTAACCTGAGCTCATTCCCACTGAACTAAATGAATAACTCAACAGTACAGTAGTTCCCAAGCAGTGGCCTGTGGAGTTCACAGAGTAATTGTTCTTGCTATGTCAAAAGCTTCCTGATTACCTGGTGCTGGCTTCTCCTCCTAGTTTCCCTCTCACAGATAAAACAGATTGAGTGGGGGATGTAATGAAGAGGTAAAGCAGACCCCAGAATAATTTTTTTCAGAGACAGCATATACTTTCCCAAAGTCACTATATACATGGAAACAATTGCTGCTTTCCCCCCAAAGGAGACTAGTGAATATACCTCTGAGGCAATCTTTTTTAAGACACAGTCAGCACAATGGAAAAACTTGGGAACCTTTGCAATAGCTTGGGTGATTTAATGTGCATGTCTAGTTCTCATAGCATCACATTAGGTTTCAGCTTTGCTTAAAAAAAAGATCCCAAAGATAGTTTGGGATTTTTATCACCAAGAAGGCGAGTTGGATTTAAATAAATGACCAAAAAGTTCAGATGGTCCTTTTGTTTATTACTAATTCCTTTAATCTTCCTGTTTCCCTAATCAGTGTTCTGTGTACAGATCTAGAACTCTGAAAAGCATGGTACAGATGATGAGGTGCATCATATATAAAACAACACATATTTTTCTCCACTTAAAAATAAACTAGAAACTTTACCAATATGCTAGGGGGGGCTGGGGCTGTATTATTCAATTTAAGATTGAAGCAAAAACAAATATAACTTCATTGGAATGAGTTAAAAACAACCTGCAGGGCTGTGAAATAGGAGCTTCAATACCAGGAGCAGCTAACAAACAGTAGAATTGCAGAAAACAGAATAGCTGGATTGGTGGAACACCAAAATGATTTAAAAAAAAGACAGAGTTTTGGACTGCAAATTTATTAATTAAGTGACCAATTCATTATCTAATTAACCAGTGAAAGACTCCATGGTCCAGATGCATCTTGGGTCAGAGAACTAATTAGAGGACTAGCAGGAGCATCTTTCAGGACCTTACTAGCCCCTCCCCTCAGAGGAACAAAATTATAGCTACTGCTAATTAAGAACAGGCTCAAATGTTAAAACTGGGATGAATTAATCTGTTTATTAAATGTAAGTAGCAACAGTGTAACAAAGAACACTTAATACAACTACAAGAACACTGGCATCTAGGGCACTCTAGCTCCTTACTTATGCACACTACATACATTCCTGGTCTAAGGTCATTCTTAGATCATCCCTTGACCTAGTTTTCCCATACTCATGAGCAGACTACTGTACAGGTGTGACCTCATGCCTCAGGCCTAATTTCTAGCCCTACAAGAGCTGTTAAAAAAGTGTAATAAAGAGTTTAAAAGGGATCAGGTAAATTATAATTAGCCATGAGTCAAGTGATTAGGGTGATCATTCATTCATTTTTATAGAGGATAGTCCAGTTTTCTGGTTCTCTGTCCTCTATAGATATTAATCCAGATGCCTTTATGTCCTCTATTTTTCACTGCTCAGCATCCCCCACCCTCGCCACCAACACCGCCATGGCCACCAGCGGGAGCTCACTGCTCAGCCTGCCCTTGCTGCCATCACCACCTCAGCTTTCTGCAGGAGCTGCCTCGCTCACTGCTGCCATACCTCTGCCGCCACCGCTGCCACCACCTGTGGGAGCTTGCCATGCCCCCCCCCAGCCTCCGGAGACACGTGACATTCCTGGTGGTGGGGACAATTTCACTAAATGCAACTGTCCTCTATTCTTGAGGTACCTTGGTGGCCACCCTACAAGTGACTCCCTTAGCTGCTTGACTAGAAATGCTGCTGCCATTTCCAGGCAGTTGCTTTTAAACTTTGGGTGGACCTGGAATTACAGAGGGTAGGGGAATGGGGTGCAAGTGCATCCCCCTGCAGTATTCATTCTAAGTGGAAATGGAAGAGCAGTGTGAACGTGCGAAATGGACATTTATTGACAAACAAGAAATGTATACTTTTTGCTGTTTTGCTTCCCTGCGAAGCAGGTAATGCTTCATAGAAATCAGCCCAGAACTCTGCAAATATGACAGTTTCTTAGTTCCCTTTCTCCAACAAAATTTTTAAGGGCATTTGTAAGAAGACTGAAAGCTTTTTCCCAGAGCTCCCCTACCCCAGCTGTTTATTCCCAGCATTAAAAGGACAAATTGTGAATCATGGAACATGATTCATAGATTCATAGATGTTAGGGTTGGAAGGGACCTCAGCAGGTCATTGAGTCCGACACCCTGCCCTGGGCAGGAAAGAGTACTGGGGTTAGACGACCCCAGCTAGGTGCATGTCAAGTCTCCTCTTGATGACCCCTAAGGTAGGAGAGAGCACCACCTCCCTTAGAAGCCCATTCCAGGTTCTATCAACCCTTACTGTGAAGAAGTTCTTTCTAAGGTCCAACCTAAGACTGTTCTCTGTCAATTTGTGGCCATTGTTCCTAGTTACTCCAGAGGTCCCATAGTAAATAGAGCATTTTCTATTCCCTGCTGCCCTCCTTTGAAGAATTTATAGGCACCCACAAGATCACCTCTCAGTCTTCTCTTATGAAGGCTGAAGAGATCTAGGTCCCTCAGTCTCTCCTCATAGGGCCTTGCCTGCAGGCCTCTGACCATACTAGTGGCCCTCATCTGAACCCTCTCAAGATTCTCCACATCCCTCTTGAAGTGCGATGCCCAAACCTGGACACAATACTTCAACTGTGGTCTGGCCAGTGCCGCATAGAGGGGAAGCATCACCTCCCTGGACCTGTTCATCATGCATCTGCTAATGCATGATAAAGTGCAGTTAGTCACGTTGATCACTTTGTCACATCTATGACTCACGTTCATCTTGAAGTCAACTATGACTCCAACATCCCTTTCTACTGCTGTGATGCTGAGAAGGTCATCCCATAGCCTGTAAGTGTGTTGCTGGTTCTTTTTGCTCAGGTGTAGCACTTTGCACTTGTCTTTGTTGAACTGAGGGTCTGGAGGGGCTGGATATATTTAAATCAACTGGTTCTGATGATCTGGATGAATTTAAATCAGCTGGTCCAGATGTAATTAAATGAGCTGGTCCTGACAATCTCCACCCCAGAGTGCTGAGGGAATTAGCAGAGGTCATTGCAGGACTCCTGGCATGGCTTTACGAGCACTCATGGTGCTCTGGTGTGGTGCCAGAGGACTGGAAAAGGGTCAATGTGGTCCCCATTTTCAAAAAAGGGGGGAAGGAGGACCCAGGAAACTATAGGCCAGTTAGTCTTACCTCGATCCTGGGTAAGCTTTTTGAGAGAATTATCCTGACGCATGTCCATGAGGGGCCAGCAGGGGAGGTTATGCTTAGTGGCAACCAACATGGGTTCACTAGAGGCAGATCCTGTCAGACCAACCTGGTTGCCTTCTATGACCAGGTCACAAAATCCTTAGATGCAGGGGTAGCAGTGGACGTAGTCTTTCTGGACTTTAGGAAGGCCTTCGACACTGCCTCTTACCCCATTCTCATTAAAAAACTAGGGGATTGTGGCGTCGACACCTACACAGTCAAATGGGTCAATAACTGGCTGGAGGGCTGCACCCAGAGAGTGGTGGTGGATGGGGAACTTTCGACCTGGAGGGATGTGGGCAGTGGGGTCCCCCAGGGCTCGGTCCTCGGACCCGCCCTGTTCAACATCTTCATCAGTGACTTGGACGAGGGGGTAAAAAGCACCCTGTTCAAATTTGCTGATAACACTAAGATGTGAGGGGATATGGGCACGCTAGAAGGGAGGAATAGGCTGCAATTGGACCTAGACAGGTTACAGGGGTGGGCGGATGAGAACAGGATGGGTTTCAACACTGACAAGTGCAGGGTATTGCACCTGGGGAGGAAGAACCAGCAGCATACCTACAGGCTGGGGAACTCCCTTCTCATCAGTGCAGAGGCAGAAAAGGATCTTGGAATCATTATTGATGCCAAAATGAACGTGGGCCAGCAGTGGGGGGGATGCAGTCAGGAAGGCCAACCACACCTTGTCATGCATCCACAGATGCATCTCGAGCAGATCCAAGGAGGTGATCCTCCCCCTCTATGCAGCATTGGTCAGGCTGCAGTCGAAGTACTGCATCCAGTTCTGGGTGCCACACTTCAGGAAGGATGTGGACAACTTGGAGCGGGTCCAGAGAAGGGCCACTTGCATGATCAGGGGTCAGCAGGGCAGGCCCTTCGAGGAGAGGATAAGGGACCTGAACCTGTTCAGCCTCCACAAGAGAAGGCTGAGGGGGGATCTAGTGGCCTGTTACAAACTAGTCAGATGGGACCAGCAGGCATTGGGGGAGTCCCTGTTCCCCCGAGCACTACCAGGAGTGACTAGAAATAATGGTCATAAGCTGGCAGAGGGTAGTTTCAGACTAGACACCAGGAGGCACTACTTCACAGTTAGGGCGGCTAGGACCTGGAACCAACTTCCAAGAGAAGTGGTGCTGGCTCCTACCGTAGGGGTCTTTAAGAGGAGGTTAGACAAACACCTTGCCAGGGTCGTTTGACCCCAGCATTCTTTCCTGCCCAAGGCAGGGGGTTGGACTTGATGATCTGCTCAGGTCCCTTCCGACCCTACCAGCTATGAAACTATGAAACTGCATCCTCCTTCGTTCTGCCCATTTTTCCAACCTGCCCAGATCCACCTGGATCCATTCCCTACCCTCTGGTCTGCTGACTTTGCCCCATAATTTGGTATCATCTATGAACTTGGGACAGGGTGCTCTTCACGCCCTCATCTGAGTCACTGATGAAGACATTGAATAGCACTGGACCATGCAAAGAGACCTTGATGCAGGGAAGCAAGGAGGATCCACTCTCTAGCTGGTCTTCAGGATCTTTATTTGTTTCTTGGAGTTGTGGCAAAAGTGCGCTGCAAGCTGACCATTGTCCCTTTTCACTGGCAGTCTAATTTTCCATTTTTTCTCCATTGTCTCTCTCTCTGGCTCCTCCTCCTTTTCAATATCTTTTTATTCTTCACCCTTCACCTCTCATTATTTAGTCTCATGTTTTAAGTGAAGGTAATGTGTTCTAAGTGTAATGTGTGATATGGCCCATAGTTATAAAAGCTTCCAAACATCAGCCTGAACAGATCAAGAGCGATCCTGGTTTTCTCTGATAAATTGGGGATTTTTTTTTCAGATATAAAAAAGTAACCAAAAATCCACATTTTTCCATGATTAAAATGAAACACATATACATACACAATAGTGGCATTTCATTTTAACCACAGAAAAGTGTGGCTTTGGGGGTTACTGTTTTTATATCTCCAAATTGGTTTGTTTTTATTTTTAATCACAAATAAATCAGGATTCCTACAGATCAAAAACTGGAAGTCAAATAATAAAAGCATCTACACATTTATTTTTTATAATCTTGTGATTTTTAACCAATTAGATTATTCTGTTGGCTGATTCATGACCTCTTGTCTGGGCAGCACTGGGTACAGAGCAGTTTATGCCTATCAGATCTGTTGCTTTAGGTTGTTGGAGCACTCAGGTAGACCCCACTGCATCACTTGTGTCACTTAATTCAGATATTCTTCACAACTACAAAGAGTAGAAACATTCATTTTTTTAAATCAAATTAAGATATTTAGGTTCACCCACAACACAAAGAGTTGGTGTCTATGAAGCATCTAACCCTATCCCCTTAAACCAGGGTTAAATTTGGCACTTGGTTTATAAAAAGCAGATTCTACCAAGGCCTCTAGCATATGTTCATTTAATGGCACGGTGGGATCTAACCTCTGATTCTAAGGCCCCTGCTATACATTTCACTTAAGGCATGATTAACTAGTTCTCCGTACATGGGGTCCCAGGATCTGGAAGAGATTGCCCAATCCTGGGGTTCGCATGTACCAGGTATGTCAGAAAATCATGTGTGTAGCTGGGTTGTTCACATAGTTTTAAAGGTTCCAGAAAAAGGGTCCCCCTGGCTGGGATGTGTCAAGTGCCTTGATCAACAGCTCCCTAGGCACTGTGGGCCAAGGCAGTCAACCTGCCAGTTTGTGGGGAGCCCTGAGGTATCCTGTGGCTCAGCACACTGGCCGAGCTGATGAGCTCCTCTTGATTTGGTACCCTGCCAACAGTGCGGTGCAGCCCCATGCAGGACTTTACCACATGGCTGTCAGCTGGTCAACACAGAGAAGCTGTCAACCAAGCCCTGCTGTGCAGCCAGCATCAGGTTGCATTGCAGGGCTATCCTGCCGTATGTTCCATTTAAGATGCAATGGAAATCAGCCACAAAAATATAACACCTATTTTGTGGAAAAAAAATTTAGGTTCTTTTGCCATTTTGTAGTACCATTAAATTGCTTGAATGTGTGGCAAGGTTACTGTTTGTGGCATGATTAACAGGCTAATCACATTTTAAATATAATGTCTACCAAGGGCCTTGGAAGAGTTCATTTTCATGTAGCTACAAAAAAGATTGCATCATGATATCAAATTATTTTACAGTGGTCATACTTTTTTTTCAGATAATGGCTTAATTCAAAGCAAACAAAAAGAAGGTAAAAATATTCAAACAATTTTGGCCATCTATTAAAAGCAATACTTCTGACTAAAAAAACCTCTCTCACACAATCAGAAATCAGTTTTTCTATTTCCTTAAAAACTGCTCTTGTAATGTGGGTGTCACAAAATCTTGTTCTTCCTCTATTGCAGTAAAAATGAATACCTTTCATTCAGTTACAAAATGACAAAGAGACGGTGTATTATTATCACAGGCAGGTAGGAGGCATCATCAAACAGTATGTCAATTCCGAAAGAAAAGTGACATAAGTAGAGTCACATGGAATGCAGAAGTTAGTTCTGATGTTCACCATGAAACAGGATACTGGCAGTTCTGTGATTAAGTACAGGAAAATGGAAGGCTACAAACAATGTTTTGGACTCAGTATCACCTCGGGTACAAGTGCAATTAAGTTTGTATCTAAACCCATGTAACTGACATAAGGGATCTGGCCCCATCAATTTTTACTAAAAAAACCATTCTTTTTGCACATTCATGCATGCTTCATTTCGTCCATCTGGTGTACTCTTCCTTACTCCCATGAGATTTAAAAAAAATCCAGACAAGAATACCAAATAATTTAATCCATATTTAATTAATTTTCAATTTAAATTATTTTATACATTTTATTAAAAAATATTGTATTTAATTGGAAATTAGATATGCTAGGGTTTAACTCTATACATTCTTGCTTGCTTTCAATCTTACACCTAATGAAAACAATTTACAAGTAAATAATATACTATTTAAGAATATTACATGTTAATACTATAGAAAAGACACTGTTAGAATAATGTTATCAAACCGGCAAAGTTGAGCACCTGAACTTAGGAAATACCAGAATTAAGTTACTGTCCAGTCCAAGATCAATCATAAAATTAATGTCCTTTAAAAATGAATCTGGGCTAATTTTGTAACTGATTTTGAAACTCAGCCTATCATTTTAAATCCACAAATAATTATGGGACAATTTTGCAAGCCTGTTAACTCTAGATACAAGTGATGGCAATTAAAATATGACTACCTGATTGGAAGGCCCAATTACAAAACTAATTTTTGTCTTTTGCTATTCAGAAAAGCAGTTAAACACATGCTTATGTATTTTGTTTATGTAGAGATGGACTTAAGTTAACCACTTTGCTCAACTGCAGCCTCAATTATTTGTAGAAATGTGCAAAGCTATTAACTAACACATTATGTACAAATTGGCTGAATAACAGCTAGACAATATGCATATTGAATTATTAGATTTATGATTTTATCTCAGACCAAAGTTTATATAGAATAGATACAAATAAAGCATGTAAATATAGTTTAACAAATTATTATTCTACTAGCTAATTGCCTGTCAAGAATGACAGATTTCTGGGAGTGTTTACATGCCCCCCCAAATACAAGTCATACCCTGCTGCAGAGTTTCTTCATGTGCAGCAGTGCATGTATAGACAATGTGCCACCTGGCTGGGACACAAGGGTGCTTCAGTGTATGGGCTGCCTGCTGGCTCAATGTGCTATGGTCCAGGTGACCATGTAAACTGCATACATGGGAGCTTCCCAGGAGCACTACATTCTGCAGTTTATTGCTGTACATTAATGGTTTGTGTAGATGTGCCCCTTTGATCATAGGCCTAAGTATCATGCTAACTGTTCAAATTCTAGGTAGATATGTTGGCTTATACTGCAAGCAGCCCCCTGCAGTTTCAGGAGGGTGGAATACATGTAGATCAGAGGTTAATTTGGCCCACTGCCCATGGTTCATTAGCAAATTAACTTAACAATTTTTTTCATGTAATTCTGAGTTGATTCTACTGTTTTAGTAAATTGTGAGCAACCTTGAGTTGTGTGGTAGTCATTAATGAGTGTCTAAAAAAGTTTTTTTCACAGAGGTGGTGAAAATTAGATGGCTTGGAAAAATGAAATAGTTACATTTCTTTTAAATAATTTTTTAAAGATGGAGATCTTTTTAACACTTAAAGTATTTAGTGCTTGTTGTCTTTTTTCACTGTTCTTCCAAGATTTCTGAGATGTGAGAGCTAGTTGTTCAGTGATCCATTCAGTTTATTAGGTTTATTGCTATATCATTCAAAATATATGATGATAGAATTCATTTCTAAACTTCTCTTGTGCCTAGGCTTTTGCCAAGATCTGTTTCCTGCTGTCACTTGCCCTAAGAAATTAAAATGCAGTTTGGAGTGTGTATGTTAAATGTAAAAAAATATTTTGTCCCTTACCATTTACAATTAGATATAGTAACACTGTAGGTTTTCATTAAAGAATGTAACAATTAGTAAAAGAAGTCATGAGCCTGATATGTGACAGTGGTTTTTGCAGTGTGTTAGGAGGAGAAGCTAAGGTTTTCAAATAGAGAGGACTGTGGGTATGGAAAAAAAAGTTACATTTTAGCTGCTTTAAAAAGATAGGACAAATGCTACTCAGGAGTGTGCAGCAGCCTTAAGATCTACTTTTTCCACATGCTAAAGGGTGCTATATTTTGCAGCTGTGGGACAGAGTGGACTTATAGTTTTAGTAATAGGTTAGAGAAGGATGTGCACAGGATGGTTTGGATAGGGATGATCCTGCCTGAGGCAAGGGATTGGCCTACATGACCTCCAGAGGTCCTCTACAGCAATACTTTTCTATGATTCTATGTGTACAATCCTTTAGCACAGTTGTGTCAAAACTCCTTTGGCCCCACAGTCTGGATTTGGGTCAAACTCATCAGGCCCCAACAGGGGCCTGCAACTCCCTTTCCTACCCCCATACCAGATCCAGCACATGTAGCACTCATTCAAGCTGCTCCAGGACTGCACTGCATGCAGTACCCATGCAGAGTAGATCCAAGATGTCTGGTGCATGTGGTGGCCACTTTGGCCAGTCTGGAATCCACACTACATGTGGCATCTGCCCTGGAGTGACTGAGGCTGCACCATGTGTAGCGAGAGTCCCCGACTGGCCAGAGTAGGCACTGCATAAGGCAGTGTTTCTCAACCTTTTAAGTAGCAAATACCCCCTAACTTCTGAAAATGTTAATAAGTACCCCAACACTCGATTTTCCAGGGGATTTTATATTTAGAGACTAATGTGTGCCATATGTTGGAAGAAGGGCTGTGTATATAAGGCCATGATATGACAGATGTCTGATTTGGTGTGGGTAGGTTGCCACCTTTTACACCAGGGATATACAACTCAAGTATGTACCTGAGCTAGAGGTGATCTTGGCCGAAGGAGGGCTGAACCCAGTGCCATGCAAATCACAGCACACCAAATTATTACTGGGGAATTTAATTTTTTTTAATTGCACCAAATTTTTTGCCATAGTTTTGAGAGGAGGAAGAGGGCAAGAGAGAGAGGAAGAGGGCAAGAGAGAGACAGAGCATTGGGGTACCCGTGTACCCCCTGCCTGTCTCGCGTACCCCCAGGGGTACACGTACCACAGGTAGAGAAACTATGGCATAAGGCACGTGTCCTGGACTAGCTGAGGCAGGTGCTGCATGTGGCATATATCCCAGTCCAGCCAATGAGTGAAGGGGAGAGGGGAGGAGCCATGTTCAGTGTGGGTCCCAGGCCAGCCAGAGCACGTGCTATATGTGGTATGTGTTCTGGGCCCCATGAGCAGTGGAAGACCAGCACATGCCACATGCAGTGTGTCAGTCATCTCTGGACCCAGGGCCACATTAGGACTCTACATGCCAGATTCAACCAGCAGGCCATGTCTGTGACATGCCTGCTGTAATGATATTTGTTAGCTGAAGCACCCCGATTTACCCTGAATGAAGCAGGGTTAAAGTTGCAGTGGTTTTGTTATGCTTGTATTACTACAGAAGCATACAGACATAACAGCTGAATTGTAACAGCTTGCATCAGTAGCAATGCAATTGTTAGGTTTGTCTACATACCTTGAAGTTCTTTTAAACCTAGAAGTAGGCATGTAAAAAGTAGTTAGATTTTCAAAACTAAGCACTTAACAGCTGCCTGGCACTTAGACTGCCACCCCAGGCATCTGGAAGAAGCAGAGTAAATGTATGTGGCTTCTCTGAATTACCACCCCAGAAATATCTTGGCTATTTACACCAGTGCTATCAGATGAAATAATATTTAGCTGGCGAGCTGTTAAAAGTGGCAATGTATCTCAACTTAGGGAATATCACCACTTGTAGTTTTCAGCAAGCACTACAAGGATCAGTGCTTATTAGGTGTTAATTTATTTAATGTAACAATTTTTTATTCTAAGAAGATAGATACCAAGCAAATTAATTAAATCTGTATCTGACACTAAACTGGAAAGTGATTCAAACTGCTGCATGATCAGAGATATAATACGAGTATATCTGGAGAACTTAGACTGAGAGCAGGATATAAATTAAATTTAGCCTGGAAAATTCGTATACATTACAGCAACTCAGATCTGACATACAGAGGGTGAGGGACGTGCTTCAGGAATCTGAAGTTATTAACAGAACTAGAGAATGGACACATTGCTTCTTATGAGTAGGGCCTGGTTTAAATTGCAGACCCAGCTTGTGGCATGGCACAACAGCTCCTTTATTACTGGAGTTCTCCCCTGTCATGGGACGGGTCCTGCAGGATGGCCGTGATCTCCCCAAGGCCCCCTTACCATGCCAAGTTGGCCCAATGGGCACCCTCGATTCTCGCCTGCCATGTTTTGATTGAATGATTGATAGTGAGGCTGCCTTTTAAGTCCTCTTGGACATGGTTTTGACTGATTTTCTGGACCCCCTGGATTCCTGGACCCTTGGAGCCACCCGCTTCAAAATAGATGTCACGATGGGTGTTTTGGGGCACCCTAGCCTTATGGGCTATGCATGGCTCTGATCACCCCTTTACCTTGCCCCAAGCCTTGCAGATGGTACCGACATAGTTTGGTCTGGGCCTTGTTGCAATTTGGCCCCCTTGTCCTCCCTGGGCTCTCCACAGCCCTGTCTTGCTCAGTGCCTCTCTGGCACCTGGGCTTTCTAGTGCCTAGGATCTGTGCACCCCAAATGCCGTGCCCTCCCTGGTGCTGGGATCCCCACACTGCCATGGGCCGTCATATGAGGCCTCCTCCATCCCCTAACAGCCTTACCCAAACCACCAGTCTTATATGACAATAAATAAAACACAAGCTCCTGGGTTGTAATATAAATTCAAACTGCCCGGTTATAACATCATTCAAACCCTACTGGGGAATGCTCCGTCCCTCAACAGTATCAGAAGCTGCTCCTACAGTCAGGCCTCTCCCCTTTGCTTGCTCTGGGACAGCTCCTTCCCTTTGGCTGCTGGCAGAAAACTGCCCTCCTGGCCTCAGCCCTGGGGTTTATATATCAGCCAGGCCCTGCCCCTTCCAGTCAGCTGACCACTAGCAGGTGTGGGCCACTAGCTTGTTCCGGCTGCCCTGGTAACCAGCAGCTGGAGGCTTCCAACTCACTGCTAGGGCTCTTCCCCTAGCAGTTTCAGCTCTTTAAAGGAACAGGGTACCCTAGTGCCCTGCAACACCCCCACGCATCCCCTGCATTGCTGAATGATGGAGGGGTGCCATCTGCCTCACTGCTGGCCACTTGCTCCTGATGGCTAGGAGGTGAAAACCACAGTTTTGAATAAGCCACAGTTTTTGCCTCCCACTGCTTGCTGCTGACTGGACAGGAGGCAAAAACTGTGGCATATCTGAAACTGAGGTTTTCATAGTTTCATAGTAGTTAGGGTTGGAAGGGGCCTATTAGATCATCGAGTCCAACCCCCATGCCCTGGGCAGCAAAGAGTTTGTTTGCTGGCAAAGCCAGATGTTTGTTCAATCTCCTTTTAAACACTTCCAAGGAAGGGGACAGCACCACCTCCCTTGGAAGCCTATTCCATATTTTAGTGGCCCTCACCGTAAAGAATATTTCCTGATGTCTAATCTAAATTTGCTCTCTTTCAGTTTGTGGCCATTGTTTCTAGTTACTCTGACGGGTGCTTGGGTAAACACCGTATCCCCTATTTCTTGTTGTCCCCCCCGATGAGTTTGTGGGCGGCCATGACAGCACCTCTCAGCCTCCTCTTGTGGAGACTGAAGAGGTTCAGGTCTCCCAATTGGTCCACATAGGGTTTTTTCTGTTGGACTTTAACCAGATGAGTGGCCCTCCTCTGAACACTCTCCAGGCCATCCATATCCCTTCTGAAGTGTGGTGTCCAAAACTGGACGCAGTACTCCAGCTGTGGCCTGACCAATGCCACATAGAGGGGAAGTATCACCTCCCTAGACCTATTTGCGATGCCCCTACTTATGCAAGAAAGGGCGCAGTTAGCTTCACTTATTACCTCATCACACTGGTGACTCATGTTCATTTTGTAGTCAACTACGACTTGAGATCTCTTTCTGTAGTTGTGATACTTAAAATGGTCCCTCCCAGGCTGTAGGAGTGTTGATGATTCTTCCTCCCCAGTTGCAACACATGACACTTGTCCTTGTTAAACTGCATCCTATTCTGTTTGGCCCATTTCCAGCCTGTCCAAATCAACCTGGATTCGCTCCCTGCAATCTGGTTTGTGTACCTCTTCCCATACTTTGGTGTCATCAGCAAACTTGGACAGGGTGCTTTCTACTCCCTCGTCCAAGTCACTAATGAAGATATTGAATAGTACCGGTACCAGGACAGAGCCTTGGGGGACTTCACTGCCCACATTACTCCAGGTAGAAACTGACCTGTCCACCACCACTCTCTGGGTGCGTCCCATAAGCCAATTTTCTACCCACTGGACTGTGTAATAATCTACATTGCAACTGTTAATTTATTTATAAGAATTGGGTGTGACACTGTGTCGAAGGCCTTCTTGAAATCTAAGTAAATCACATCTACCTCTATTCCTTCATCCAAGTATTTTGTGACCCAGTCATAAAATGAGACCAGGTTAGTCAAGCAGGATCTGCCTGCTATGAACCCATGCTAATTGCCTCTTAGCATCATTTTACCTGCTGGTCCCCTACAAATGTGATCCTTAACAATTTTCTCAAAGGTCTTGCCAAGGATAGAGGTGACACTAACTGGCCTATAGTTACCCGATTCCTCCTTCCTCCCCTTCTTGAAAATAGGGATCACATTGGCCCTTTTCCAATCCTCTGGGACCTGTCCTGAGCACCACGAGTGCTCAAACAGTTGTGCCAGCAGCTCTGCTATGACACCAGCTAATTCCCTAAGTACCCTAGGATGAAGATCATCAGGACCTGTTGACTTAAATACATTCAACCCCTCCAGGTGCTCATTTACTATGTCAGCACAAACAGTTGGTGGGCTGGTATCTATACAGGGCTTACCTAAGGTCCCAAAGGGATGTATATTTGTATTTGTGTCCAAGAATATGGATGCAAAGAAATCAGTTAGAAGCTCTGCTTTGGCCATCCTTCCGGCCATCAGAAGAGAGCAGCAAGCAGTGGTCCCTCCACCAGTTAGCAGCTCAGGGGTGGAGCGGGGGGGTGCAAGGGGAACTTCAAGATTAAAAGAGCTGCCCTGCCGCAAGCTGGGCCTGTGACTTACACCAGGCCCTACCTATCAGCTTACAAAAAACCCCTCCAAAATGCAATGAAATGTGAGAGCCTGTATTCAGAAGTACCTTATTACAAATGCAGGGGGTAGTAGTCCTTACTATGTGGTCTGTACTATGTGATATTCCTGAGACCCCCTCAGAACTACAGTACTCATTTCTCAATCTGAAAAAAACATTAGTAAATACGAGACTGTATAGAGAACAGTAACAGAAATAACTGAAGTATAGGCAGCACTGATTTATGAAGAAGGAAGTGCTTCATAATCCACATAGTCTTGTTAAATGAAAGTCTATTTCTACATTACTGAAGACAGTGGAATTTATGGTATTAACTTCAGTGGCTATAGAATATAGCCCCCAACAAATGATCAGATTAGAGTCTATAATTATTTGAAGCATACTCATAAGGGAAATTCATTACAGTACTACAAAAAGGTGCAACTAGAAAGAATGAAAACAATGAGAGGTTTAAAGTAATGAAAAAAACAGATGTGGATGGTGACACCTAAGGGCATTTTTACACATAAAAGCACCCAGGGCTGCAATGCTTTCAGTTGTATAAGTGGCGAAATGCACATCAGCACTGAGAAAATGGTGGTGGCGCACTTTTGAACTAAAACACATTGGAGGTGTGTCTTCATGCACTGGTATGCTGATGCCCATTTTTGCCACTTATACAACTGCACACAGTGCAGTTCTCCTCAGCTTGCATGCAAAGCAGACTCAGCTCCAAAGCGGCGGATCTCTGGCATGTCATGGGACAGAAAAGTATGTGTATAAACGCCCTAAAGGACTAAGCCTCTGGTGAGAAGTAGTGGCAGCTCTAATAATTTCAGTCACTTGGAACCAGACTATACAAAACAAGAACATAGTGTAAAGAATATACTTCAATGGGCGGAAATGAAAATAACCTTAGATAATGCAACAGGGTTCTTCCATTTTTAACTTCTATGAACACCACTGAGTGGTAGTAGATTGGCTTTGCTGTGGTGGAGAACTCAGAGAGACGGAGTTTGAATGTATCTAAATGCAACTTTAATTTGCACACTTGCATCCATCTTGAAGCAGAGGCAATCAATCATCAAGTAGGTAAATTTATCTTCCAAGAATCTCAGCCCCACATTAATGCCCAGTTCCCCGGGAGCAACTCCCATTACAGATATAGGCAGAAAACCCCCCACTCTTTTTCTATAAGAACTTGATTATACCCAGAATATCATATGAAATAAGAAAATACATTGTGCCTAGCTACAACTGCTTCCAGGTTAAGTGAAAGGATTTGAAAGACTGTAACAGTGTCACCTGGTGAAACCTGACAAATCACTACACCATTCCTCAAATTATTTCAGTGCAGTCTCTGATAAGGGCCTTGTTACACATTAATTTTACGTGGCACCTGGAGCTCTTAACACCTGGACTGTTAACATCTTAAACTAGTTTTAAGCATACTTTAGGTGACTTAAAGTTATGCCACTCCAGGGCAGGTTTATCTCTAAACCATGTTACCCAGATCATGTTCTGTTAATGTATAGTCACTCCCCACAGACGAATTGCAGTCCTCCAGCATCCCAGGATGCAGTGACCCCTCCCCCAACCTTCTGTTCAGTGTGGACAAACTTTCCACACCCTGAACTTCACCCAGGAGGTGGTTGTGGTACCAGGTCAACTCCTGCTCCCATTCCCAGGTATGTGACCTTCCCACGCAGGAGGTACAGTCCCATGCAAACCACCTGCAGAGCACATGCCAGCTAACTAGGTTGCAGGGCACAGATGGGTCCAGAAGTAGGGTCTATGTAGGGTAGGGGAGAACAAGGTAGGGAGCTAGATTGGATCCCAATAAGCTGGGGCTTCCTTCTCAGGCCAGGCCAGGGCAGTAGCTTCCCAAAAAGTACCTTCACTAAATGCTCCCACCTCCCAGCTACCCTGGGAAACATGATGAGTACCCCCACACTCCAATCCCAAACACCAATTTATTAAAATATGAAAATTTAATTTATTTCCTGGGGCTTTTTTTACGTCTTTTTATTTTATCCTGCAAAGGATCATAGAAAATTAGGGTTGGAAGGAACCTCAGGAGTCCAACCCCCTGCTCAAAGCAGGATCATTCCCAACTAGATAATTCTAGACAAAACTTTGTCTAGCGGGGCCTTAAAAACCTCTAAGGATTCCACAGCCTCTCTAGGTAACCTGTTCCAGTGCTTCACCACCCTCACAGGGAGAACATTTTCCCTAATATCCAACCTACACCTCACTTGCTGCAATATGAGACCATTGTTCCTTGTTCTGTCATTACCACCACTGAGAACAGTCTAGCTCCGTCCACTTTGGAACCACCATTCAGGTAGTTGAAATCTGCTATCAAATCCCCCATCAGTCTCCTCTTCTTCAGAGTAAATAACCCAGTTCCCTCAGCCTCTTCTCATAAGTCACATACCCCAGGCCCCTTTACTATTTTTGTTGCCATCCCCTTTCCCCCTCCGTTGGACTCTCTCCAACTTGTCCACATCTTTTCTGTAGTGGGAAGCCCAAAACTGGGCACTGTACTCCAGATGTGGCCTCACCAGTGTAGAACACTTCTATCATCCATGCAGACTTCAGTCACCCTGACATCTGCAATACAGCAGTGCACAGGCAATCCAGGAAGTTTTTGGAGAGTGTTGGGGACAGCTTCCTGGTGAGAATGCTGAAGCAGCCAACCAGGGGCCATGCTCTTCTTGACCTCCTGCTCACAAACAGGGAAGATTTGGTGGGGAATGTAATAATAGATGGCAACTTGGGCAGCAGCAACCACAAGATAATTGAGTTCAGGCTCCTGAGGAGAGGAAGGGAGGAGAATAGCAGAGTAAGGACCCTGGATTTCAGAATAGCAGAGTTTGACTCTCTCAGAGAACTCATGAGCAGGATCCCCTGGGAAGCCAGTCTGAGGGGGAGAGGAGTTCAGGAGAGCTGCCTGTACTTTAAAGAAAGTTTACTGAGAGAGAAGGAACAAGCCATCCCAATGTGCAAGACTAGCAAGTATGGCAGAAGATCAGCTTGGCTTAGCAGGGGACTCTTCAGTAAATTAATCACAAAAAGAAGGTTATAAGAAGTGGAAATTTGGACAAACAACTAGGGAGGAGTATAAGAGTATTGCTTAGGCAAGCAGGGCCAAAGCACAATTGGAGTTGCAGCTAGCAAGGGACATGAAGGGTAACAGGAAGGGTTTCCACAAGTATGTCAGTAACAAGAGGAAGATTAGGGAAAGTGTGAGTCCCTTACTTAATAGGGGAGGTAACCTAGTGACAGAGGATGCAGAAAAGGTTGAAGTACTCAATGCCTTTTTCACCTCAGTCTTCACAGGCAAGGTCAGCTCCAAGATTACTGAACCAGGCAGCACAGTTTGGGGAGGAGATGAGCTGCCAACTGTGGCAAAAGAACAGGTTAGACTATTTAGAAAATCTGGACATATACAAGTCCATGGGGCCGGATGGGATGCACCCAAAGGTGCTGAGGGAGTTGGCTGATTACAGAGGCACTGGCCATCATCTTTGATAGCTCATGGTGATTGGGAGAGGTCCCAGACATTTGGAAAAGGGTAAATATAGTATCCATATTTAAGAAAGGGAAGAAGGAGGATCCAGGGAACTACAGACCAGTCAGCCTCATCTCAGTTACTAGAAACATCATGGATCCTCAAGGAATCCTTTTCTAAGCCCTTGGAGGAGAAGGACAAGAAATGCAGGACTTTGCACTTGTTCTTGTTGAAACTTGTGAGATTTCTTTTGACCCAATCCTTCATTTTCTAGGTCACTTTGAATCCCAGCCCTACCCTCCAGCATATCTACTATTCCTCCCAGCTTGGTGTCATCTGCAAACTTGCTTAGGTTGCAGTCCTTTCTGTCTTCCAGATCATTAATGAAGAAATTGAACAAAACCAGCCCCAAGACCAACCCCTAGGGCATGCCACTTGATACTGGCTGCCAACTAGACATCAAGCCATTGATCACTACCTGTTGAGCCCAATGATCTAGCCAGCTGCCTATCCACCTCTCAGTCCATTCATCCAACCCATACCTACTTAGCTTGCTTGCGAGAATGTCGTGGGAGATAGTATCAAAAGCCTTGCTAAAGTCAAGGTTTATCATGTCCACTGCTTTCCCCACATCCACAAAGCCAGTCAGCTCATCATAGAAGGCAATCAGGTTGGTCAGACATGACTTGCCCTTGGTGAATCCATACTAACTGTGCTTGATCACTTTCTTCTCCTCCAAGTGTTTAGAAATGGATTCCTTAAGGACCTGCTCCATGATTTTTCTGGGGACTGAAGTGAGGCTGTAGTTCCCTGGATCTTCCTTCCCTTTCTTAAAGATGGGCACTATATTTGCCCTTTTCCAATCGTTCATCACCTCCCCTGATTGCCACGAGTTTTCAAAAATAATGGCCAGCTCTGAATCATATCAGCCAGCTCCCTCAGCACCTTCAGTGCATTCTGTTTGGACCCATGGACATGTACACATCCAGCTTTTCTAAATAGTCCCTAATCTGTTCTTTCACCACTGAGGGCCGCTCATTTCCTCCCCAAACTGTTCTCTGCTAAGCCAAGCTGGTTGCATGCCATATTTGCTATTCTCCCTGCACATCGGGATGGGTACTGCCTTTGAGGTGGAGCAGCACCTGCCCACTAGCTGCCTGCCCAGGCAGCCCTGAGAGGCACTGCCATCATGGAAGGAAGGACTGGGACTGCCGGTGGGCCCTCACTGGGAGGGCCCACTGGCATCTCACCCACGGCTGTGGGAGAGGCAGGCAGGCTGTGTGGAAAAAAAAAAGGATTGGGCCCCTCACCATTTTTTTTTCTGGTGGAGCTTGCCCACGTGAGCTGCCAGCACGCAGCCCCTGAGCTGCAGGGGAGCCTGGTTCTTCACTCCATGGCAGTGGTGCCCCCCAGGGCCACCCAGGCAGCGTCCTGATGACACAGCTCACAGACAGCACCCACCAGATCCAACTCTTCATTGTAATTAAAAACCCACCATTTCAATTTAGGTAACTAAACCCCTGTCACGTGTACAAGAACCCAGAATACCTTCTTGGTGATAAAATGATTTATCTCAGCAGCACCTAGACTTTGCTGTGATAAGCCACCATACTTTGTAGTATTTTGTGTTCTTGTGCCAATGTTATCCTCAGTCCATCAGCACTAGCATCTGTCTAGGAGGAAATGGGTTTTGAAATATAGGCTAAGTCAGAAGTAGTTAAAAGTGCTGCTTTTAAACTCTAGAGATGCCGAGATGCCAAATTGCACTCTGACAACTGCTAGAAGGCAACAGTTTCACAATATTGGCAAACTAACAAACAAAACCTCCTGTAGCAGGCACAGATCCTGAAAAATCTTTGCATATCTGAAAGTGTCTAGGTCAGTGGCTCTCAATTTTTTTAGACTCAAGGCACCCCTTAGAAAACGCCAGCTCTTAGTTTTCACTCTTTTTTTGCCTTCCTTTCTGTTGCAAGGAACTCAGAAAGGCCACAATTATGAATGCTTATTTGAAATCTCTAGGTTTATATCTTGTGAATCATGTTTGCAAATCTAACAGTGGTAACACTGTGTGGTGCCCTGTAGCATCTTTGGAAGGATTTCAAGGCACTATGGTTGAGACTCACTGGTTTAAGGACCTGGTCATTTATGCGATGCCTCCATTTTCAGATGTCACTAGCAGGGATCCTGGTTTTCTCTGATTTAAAAAAAAAAATCCCCAATTTTCAGATTAAATAAAGTAACCCAAAATTCTCATTTTTCTGTGATTAAAATGAAACCCCACTATATATATTAGAGGTGAACTGATACATTGGTCCATATTGTATTGGCACTGATAAAGGGAAAATTGACATTGGGGCAAGCAGCTTTTTTGGTTGATGTGGCCAATAATGTCACTGATCAACTCCACAGGCACGGGCACACTTGCAGCATGCATGTGGCCAGGAGTGCAGGCTAGCAGCATGGAGAGCAGTGTCCAGCTGTTAAGTCTGTTGTGGGGAAGGTACTGGGGGAGGGAAAGGGTGTGGGGGGGCCGAAAGGGTGTGGGGGGGCCGGATGGGGCCCCCCGCAGTGAGGGAGGGAGCGGGGCTGGGGCTGGGGCACGGGCAGGTGCCGCCCAGCTGGTGCAGAGTGGGACATTGGACAGAGCCGGCGGCTTGTCCAGAGGGCACAGGGAGTGGGGGGAGTGGCTTCCATAGCTATATGCATCCCTCGGGGAGACACAGGGATCATGTGCGTCCCAGATCTGTGCACAGGGGTAGGATGGGCTGCCACTGTGGGCTCTTCCTGATGTGGGGGGAGAGATGGGCTGGAGCTTCACTTGGGATGGGTGGTGGCAGCCCTGGAAGGGAGGCTATAGGGTGGACTACAGCCACTCCAGAATTTGCTGCAGCCTCCCTGAACAGATCCAGGGGGTACATGCCCCCCGTGCCCTCCCCGGAGGTGTGCACAGCAACGGGAGTCCCCCCATGCTCCTCAGATGAGCCACTTATGGCTCTGTGCCACAGCCTGCCCCAGGTGGGTAGTGCCAGCTCTAGCCCCAGTCCCACTAACTCTCTCACCATGGGGGCCTTGATTTGCACACCCCCCCCGCCCCCACCCTTTCCCTCTAGCAGACTTACATGCAGGACGCTGCTCTCCAAGCTGCCAGGCTTGCATATCGGCAATCAGATCGGTATTGGCTAATATGGCTCATTAATAATTGGCCATCAGTAGGGGCCCAAAAAATCTTTATCGGTGCACTCCTAAAATAGATCTATATATTAGTGGCATTTCATTTTAATCACAGAAAAATGTGGATTTTGGGTTACTTTTTTAATCCAAAAATTGAGGATTTTTTTTAATCACAGAAAACCAGGATCCCTGGTCACTAGAAACACCCTTTTCAGTAGCTGGGCTTTGTATTGCTTTTTGAAGTAGCTTATGTTTCCTGAAGTTCAGTTTCAGATTAAACAAAGGATGTCAAACATAGGGTCCTTGGTCTGGATCTGGCATGAGGAGTCCTATTATCCAACTAGTGCCATGGAGTGTGGGGCTAGTCCAGGATTTGCGCTGCATGTGGCACCCATATCAGACCAGGCCCTGGTGTGCTGGATCTGAGATCAGGCAAGGTCATGCCCACAGACTGGCCCTGCACACCAGAGCCAGAGCACAAGACCAGATTGTTGTGGACATCTCATGAAGCACATGCCCCATGAGATGGGATCAACAAGTGCTGCATGAGGCATGTAGGGCTGAAACTGGAACATATGCTGCACAGAGGGTGTACATCTAGCTGGACTGGTCCTTCATGCTGACTCCAATTCAGCCCATGGATCATCCATCCCTACATGCATCACACATCACACCACACCCCGCTGACACCAACCTGGGGGGAGTAGTAGATGTGCTGAAGGGTAACACTAGGATTCAGAGAGACCTCGACAAATTGGAGGACTGGACTAAAATAAATCTTATGAGGTCCAATGGGACCACATGAAATGTTACATCACCATATTGTTGGTGGGCATGAACCATGATGCCAACGCTATTGCTCAGTAGCTTATTCCTACTGCACAGTAGGTTCAGAAATCACCTGTGTGCCACCAAGGCTTCACAGTCCTGGAGATTACTTCACAGTCATTTAGTACCAGCAGAGGGCAACATAAATGGTTAGGGGGTTGGGGCAGATGAGAAATGAGGGGAGGCTAAGGAAACTGGGCTTCTTTAATTTGGAGAAGAGAAGAGTAAGGGGGGATTTAATAGCAGCCTTCACCTACCTGAAGGGTGGTCCCAAAGAGGCACTAAACTGTTCTCAATGGTGGCAGATAACAGAACAGAAGGAAATTTTACAAATTCAATAGTAGCTTACTTTAGTGCATTACACCATTATAAAATTGGACTTATGTATGTAAGCCATTACTTTGGGAATGGAAAGCGAGGGCCAGGCTCAGGGAATGCTTCCCAGACTGGTGCCTTTAGGGGCTTACTGATAGGGGCATCCAGTATGTGAATCCCAAATAGCCTTTGCTGTGAGACAGACACCAAGATACTCAGTTCAGCTAATATTTAAGCCCTTCTGAGCATGTGCAATAGCAGAACATTAGGTGGGTAAGTCAGCAAGAACCCCAGAGAAGGCAATGAATATGACAATGAGGACAATGATGACAGTGACAATGTGGAGGTGAGCAACGAGGATCAGGCAGAAAATGAAGTTGACAGATTAAGGACTGTGGAAAAAAATGAAGGGATGGGAGGGGGCAAAGATGGGAGGGGGGAAGAGTGGAGGGAACACAGGTGGTTTTACATGTTTGTGACAATTAAGGAAAATAGTGATGGGCACATGGGCATGCTGGTATGGTTATTGTAACAGGGATAATGATTTCATAGATTTCATAGACATTATGGCTGGAAGGGACCTCGGAAGATCATCGAGTCCAGCCCCCCGCCCAAAGGGCAGGAAGTCAGCTGGGGTCATAGGATCCCAGCAAGATAAGCATCCAATTTACTCTTGAAGGTGTTCAATGTAAGTGCTTGAACCACCTCCGGTGGCAGGCTATTCCAGACCTTGGGGGCTTGGACAGTAAAGAAATTCTTCCTTATGTCCAGTCTGAAACAGTCTTGCAGTAGTTTATAACAGTTCGACCTTGTCATCCCTTGGGGCGCTCTGGTGAAAAAACATTCCCCCAGATACTGATGGTCACCCCTGATAAACTTATAGGTGGCCATCAGATCACCCCTGAGCCTGCGCTTTTCCAGGCTAAAGAGCCTCATAGATCTCAGCCTGTCGTCGTAAGGTCTGTTTTCCTGACCTCTGATCATGTGCATAGCTCTTCTCTGGACTTTCTCAAACTTCTCCACATCCTTTTTGAACTGTGGGGCCCAAAACTGGATGCTGGTTGATGGTTGATTGTGTGTGTATAAACACACACCTTTACAGTTCTGTCTTGTGACCAGTCTGGTTCACTTGGCAGTCCATCACACACACACACACACACACACACACACACACATTTTGCACACAAAAAAAAAGTCAACACTTAGACACGTACTGTCTCTTAGGTCTAAGAAAAGTTTTATGGCTTGGTCACAGACTTTGGCACCTAAATTTCACCTAAGTTGTACTTTAGGGATCTAATTCCTATTTTTGAGTCTGGCTTTAAGTTCAAAGTCACATAGAAAGTCTGTGGTAGAGGTTGATCTAACCATAAATCTCCTGAGTGCCAGTCCAGTCTTTATCCACACAGCTATCCATCAACTCAGCCAAAAAAAAAAAATCAAATAATCAGCTATTTTTGGCTGAAAAATCCGTTGGTACTTTTTATGTCCCCAGATTAAAAGAAATGGTAGAAGAGCACATACTGAATATTCATAGCCAGCAGATTTTCCTTGTACTGTTTGTAGATTAGCCCAACGACAAACAGCCGGTCAGGAGCACATTTCTTGTGTTCATGTATATGTTGTGTCACCTCACATCTAATCAATTTATGTCAACCCAGAAATACAGAAAAAAAGCAACTTGTCTAAACCTAGTTTTCCCTCATTTTCTTCTTAACACTAAAAAGCTACTTCTTGGGTGCATCTATACAAGGTGTTTACTGCAGAGCTGCCTAATTAGCTCCTCAGTAAAACATCACAGTCTACATGTGTGGCGCTATTAGGGCAGAGTAAACTGGTTAACTCTGGCACAGGATAGTACTTGCATTTACTTGTATGTACAAGTACTATCCTGCGGAGGAGTTCCTGACTCTGCAGCAATGCACAGACGCCGTGGGGCTGGCTGGGGCACAAGGGTGCTTCAGTGTAGGGGCGGCCTACTGGTTAGCCCCTCACTGGAGTACCCTCATCCCCCAGCCAGCTCCTCCGCAACATGGTTGGAGCAGCCCTGGGCTGGCAGGCTAACCCCCAAAGTGCCCTGCCAGCCGGAGCTGCTCCAACATGGCTCAATGTGCTGCAGTCCCAGGTGTAGTAAAGACATGGCTCTTGGGAGCAATACATTGTGGCGCAGTAAGCACCAGAGTTTATTGCTTCACATGAATTGCATGCGTAGATGCGCCCTTAAATGCTTAAGGTTGGCTTGCTATTCCTCTCAAATTTCTGAACAGATCATAAAACTAGAAACAGCTACCAAACAGAACCCCGAAAATACAAAGATGAGTATGAATGTATACTATACATAAAATACTTTGAAATAATAAAATCATCATACATTGCAGCCACTTGTCAAATTTCACATAGTCCTGTCTTTTGGAGAACCAATGGGAGCTGAAGAGGATCTAAAGGATTTTTTAACATGTAAAATGAACTTGTTCTTGAAAATTAAGGCAAGTTAAGAAAAGCATATGTATGAATTCCATACCCCGCCTCTCTGCCATACTCATCTAAGTCAGAGACTCACATTGTGATATATGTTCAAAGGTCTTATTCATTTTACCTATTTGCTCCTCTCTCCCCTGAAAAAACGGATTTTTTCCTTCTTCTTCTAAAACAACTTTAAACAAATTAAAACAAAGAAACAGCTTTAGTATGTGCTCATGTCCTGCAATGTGGTATTTTAAACTAAATATTTTCAAATGCAAGTTATACCATTGCAAGTACCAAAATACCTATATTCCAACCTGAGTCATCACAGGCCAGTATGTAAGCACTTACCAATCAATTTAGTGCATCGCTGCCTATCCAATAAAGCAAAAAAGTTTAAGAGTCATTACAGAAGTAAAGCAAAAATACCATATAATGAAACAAGCTAGAACCTGTGCATTCATATTTCCTTAGAAAAAACTCATATTGCCTTTATGTGAACTGTCAGATACCCAGTGGTTGTAAAACTGTTTGGACTATTTTAAGAGAAAAATTAAATACATTATCTTTTAATAAAATGTTATGAAAGGAATAATCCTTTGAGATGTAATAAACTCTTATTCCATCACAATTAGTTACTTGGATCTATCACACAGGTCCTTTGGTACTGAAGATGATATAAATTCTAAGTAATCTCAGAAAAGATTAGCGAGATTCAAGTTTAATGCCATCCTTTGTGTTTGTAATATCCCTGATTTTTTTGATTTTTTTTTTACTGAACTAGGGAGCAAATTGTGAAGAGCCGAAGGATGACATAATCTGCTGAAGACAGTATTGTGATGGGAGCCTGGTACAGACGATTTAATTATCATCTTGAATAACCACTGTTGTAATGGTAGTCGTTTAAAATGACAGTGCACACTGCACCTCCCTACCGTCAAAGCCAGAAGCAAAACAAGTAGGAAGACAGTAAATCCCTTTTCAATTTGATGGAATGCAGGGAAATATCATGTTAACATTAGCAACCCACAACTCACCAACTTCACCATCTCAAACAGTGGGAGGTGTTCATATTTCACAGAAGATTGCTGTTTATTTTCTGCATTCCCACCCTTAGCACTACTCACAGTCATGTTTATCAATTTAATACCTTGGCTAATTTCACTCCAGAATAATGTTTGTTTACATAAATCTATTCTCCACGGTAAAAAGAGCTAATGCCTGAGAGTTTAAAATGTATTACTATTAATGGAAGCCAGGATGGTGAGAAGCAGGCATCCTATAGAAAATTATTATACTCCCCAATTGCCTGTGTTAGTCCTGACTGTTGGTAAGTGGTGATTAACACCCTGCTGGTTGCAGCTGTACTTCTCAATATAGCTTTTCTGAGTAGGAGGATGCACAGAGAGCACCTCATTACTACATCTTTAAGGCTATAAAGCAAGGAATAATGCAAAATAAATCCTTCACACTAAAGGTCGTAGACCAGAGTATGTCATTATGAACACCTGCTCATGCTTTTCTTCTGCTAAAACTACCTAGATAAGTGATTTGTTTAATTTTCTTCCCTTTCCTTTTCATTGCAGGAATGGCAGAGCCACATGGCAGAATGTTCCTAACTCGCAGGCTTCCCAATCAATGTTTCTATAATACCAGAAGTAAAATAGAGAAGCTTAGTGAAGAGTTTGCATAGCACAATCCTGGTTGATACACAGAACTGGCATTACTTCATACCACTGTCCCACATCCTGCACTTTATGTACCACAGACCCTGGTGCTGGTAAGCAGAATAGCCATTCTGTTCTCTTCAGGGCTCAAAACCAAATAAAAAGCCTTCTTATATGTGCATTTAATCCACGAATCCTTGGCAACCTGGGCAGGCTCCTGAGCTTTAAGTACCTGTAAATGCAGGCTTCTCATGAGAGCTGACTGAAATGCTAATGGAGGGCCATGTCACATGGGACACTTAGTATGCGTTAAATGCACTTAAACTGCAAGCGTCTGAATGTCCAAGCAGGACAACACACGCTAAATACATTGACATCATATAATTCTGTATCAAAGTTAGGCCTTTTCAAGTGAGGAGTATCTCCAGATCATATTAAGTAATATGCATTGAGCTGATGTCCAACTGCTCCACAGAAATAATACAGTCAGTTACGGTACTGGGGCTGAGACCCACAATCCACTGACTGTTGGTCCTAGCCCTGGGACTGCACCAGCATCTCCAAATGGCTCTGGTGCAGTTCTAGGGCTGAGACCAGCAATCAGTTGATTCTGGTCCCAACCCTGGGACTACATCAGTCTCTCCAACCAGCTCCATTGTGATCCTGGGGCTGGGACTGAAAATCAGCCAATTTTTGCTTTTAGCCCTGGGACCTCACTGGAGTCTCAGACTGGCTCCACTGCAAACTGACTCTAGTGCAGCACAAAGCAGATTTTGGCCCCAGACCAGACTGTACTAAAGCCAATTGGAGACTCCAATTGGAGACTACCAGCAAACAAAAAAAAAACCCCACTCAGTGCTCTAAACAATGACAGCAAGAAGGCAAAAAATGAAGCCAAGTTTCCTCTGATACAGGAAATTACCACAGAACTCTTCCATACATCATATGTAATTCCGTATTATCTACATTCAAGCCCAGAAAACTGCACCTCTCACTGCAAGGCACGCTCTACTTTCATAAAGAACCAGGAACCCTGGTGATCTCTCAGGCTGCCAAGAACAAGCCAAAAAGAGGACCAGGAAAATAATGGCCTCTCTTTCCAAGATTTTTTCTTTTTAAGCAAAATCCTGTTTGCAGACTAAACAATATTTTCTGAACTTTTTTCTCCCTCTTCTGCCATATAACAGGAAGGGGATCAGAGTCACAAGCCATTAATGGAAATCTTCCACCAAACCAAAACACATCCAATATTCTAACCCAGTGGTTGTCAACCTTTTTAGACTTGAGGCACCCGTCCATGACTTCTGTAAATTTAGCAGCACCCCATTTCAGAAACCAATTTCTTTATTAGAGCGCTTACCTGCTTGAAGAGTAACCATGAAGGAGAAGGAGTAGCTGGCAGTGAAGACCCTTTGCCAAGTAAGTGGGGGAAAGAGGAGAGGCCTGTACTTATCTCCTTACAAGAACCTTATCTTGTTTATCTCCTTTCTCCCAATAACCCCTTTCAAAGGCTCTCATGGCATCCCAGGTAGGGTGGCCATTGAGGTACCTCAAGAACAGAGGACAGTTGCATTTAATGCATTTAATGCAACTGTCCCCCCCCACCACGAACGTTGCATGCCTCCCAAGGATGAGGGGGCACAGAGAGCTCCCACAGGTGTCAGCGGTGGTGTAGGCGGCAGGAGTGGGCTGAGCGGAGAGCTCCTGCAGGCAGCCACGGCGGTGTCAGCAGAGGACTGAGCAGGGAGCTCCCACAGGCGGCCACAGCAGTGTCTGCAGCAGGAGAGGGTGCCAATAGGTGAAAAATAGAGGACATAAAGGCATCTGGTTTCATATCAATAGAGGACAGAGGACCAGAAAACTGGACTGTCCTCTATGAAACAGGATGAATGGCCACCCTAATCACTGCTCTAATGAATCCTTAAGAAAACTTTCCTCAGTTTCAGAGAGCTCCTAAATTCTTGATCAGTCTACAATCAGCCTTTTATGCATATAAATAAAAAAAATAAAGATGCACTTCAATTTGTGACTGACAGAAGACTGTGCATAATAATATCAGACTCACACCTGCCTTATGGGTCCATATATACATGACTTCTAATGCAATTCATACATGTGTTGGAAAGAAGCCATGCACCCCAGCTGGTACAAATCAGGCAGTCCTTTTGCTAAGAAGACTCAGGTTTCTATGGACCCAGTATTCAGATGCTCACTCTGCAGTGGCCACCCATAGTGCAATTCTAGGTCTCTATTCTGATGTTCAAAGCTTTCTATGGGATTGCACTTGACTACCTGACAGACCACTTCTCACAATACTGACCTCCCATGACAGTTACAGTCTGCTGGAATAATGACATGTCATTGAGTAGTGGGAGGCTGGCGAGTCCAGCAGATAAATCTTTCACAGAACTTTCACGTAGACCGTGGAGACAAACCAAAAAAACCAACCAATTTCCAAACTAACTGAAAAGCCTATTCATTCAACTTAGCTCAGTACATTTGTTACGCAAAGAGCCAAACAAGCAGAACAGCTCCAATGAATCAGTCAAGCTGGTTCTCCTACAGGGTACAAAGGGAAA
>NW_005842665.1:534645-538011 GCF_000455745.1 Alligator sinensis | reverse complement strand
GATTAGCTTTATTTTTAAATATTTATTATTATAATAATATTTTAAATATTTATTATATTAGTTAAATATTTAAATATTATTTAAATATGGTTGTTCAGATTCCATAGTAATAGTAGCATATCTGGTAAGTACTTTAGATAGATCAGATAAATTATGCAAACTTCAGTTAGGTCTACTCACCTGTATAACAAAGATTAGCAGATGTATATGTGACCACAAAGGGCAAACATGTCAGAAGTCTGGTTCCAGGGGGCTAGAAGCAAGTTTTGTTTAGTATTAGTTGAGATCCTGATGTCATCATGGGGTTCCAGGAACCAGGGCCTAAACATATGCCTATAGGCATGTGTGGATCCATAATTTCACAGGGAACCTGTGGGATCAGCGACCTGTGCTGTAGGGGAATCTGCACCCTGATTCCAACCCATCACTAGTACACGGGAAGACAGACCAGTAGAAAGGAACTGTTTTAAGTCCCTCAAGCAGGTAAAAATCTTCCCTTCCCCCTCCCTTTTCCTCCATGCTCAGTGGTCTGTACCCTCCCCTCTCATTCCTCCCCCCCCTGCCCACTGCTACCACTGCCACTGTCCCCAGAGAACCCAGGGGCTGGCAGGGAGGGGCGGGTTCATTCCAGAGCTGCTCCTGTGGAGTCAAGCTAGCTACAGACAGCAATGACAGGTGATGGGTCCCTTCCCCTATGTTTGCACTTGGGCTGGTAGGCAACACTTAAATAGACATGGCAGAGAGGAGGAACCTGCCTGCCACTGCTGTTTTCCGGCTCAGTTGGGAGTCCAGCTGGAATGGGCAACTCTGAAGCTGGAGAGTGTTGGCCAGGGAAGGGGGGAAAAGGGAAGGGGAGGGGAAAAGACTTACTGCTGAGCATGGAGGGGAAGGAAGGGGAGGATTCTTACTTGCTTTGGGGTTCCAGCTGCTGCTTCCCTGCTGTGGTGGACTGAAATGGAGTTGCATCCATGTCACTGCAACCCACTTGGATCTACCCCTGTGTAAACCCTCTTGGACCTACCCGTGCATAAACCGACCACTAACAGAAATCAATTTTGTTCTCAATTTGAATTCATCAGTTGCTACTGTTCAATTCATCCAGTGTTCTCCTTTTGACTTGCTTTTAGTAAGTGTCCTCCTTTTGACTTGCAAGACCATACTGATTATGGTTGGTCTCTATGAAATCAGAAGAGAACACATTGTTGTTGCTTGTGAATTCACATTCAGAACTAAAGTGAATTTCCATAACAGTGAGCATGTCTACATGTGCAATTAATCCAGGAGTAGTTCACTCTTGAGTGCTAGCCCAGGGGTCAGGAGACAGCTGTCTCCTGGTGGAGGCTGGGACATTGCTCCCCACCCCTGGGAGCTGCCTGTTGCTGCGGTGGGCTCTGCCACCAAAGCCCAGGCAGGGACAATGTCCCCCTGCCCCAGCAGGGAGCTCCCAGCAAAGATTTCCCAGCACCAGCCCCATGACTGCAGAGCTGGCACCAGGGGATAAGGATCTCCCAGCACCAGCCCTGCAACAGTGGAGCTCGGAGAGAAGGATCTCTCAGTACTGGCCCCATGGTTGTGGTACTGGTGCTGGGAGAAAAGAATCTCCCAACACTAGCCCCATGACTGCGGAGCTGGTGCTGGGAGTTAAAGATCTCTCAGTGCTGGCCAAGCGGTCATGGAACTGGTTCTGGGAGATAAGGACCAGTCAGGGAGCTGGCACTGGGAAAGAAGAATCTCTCAGCATCAGCTCTGTGATGATAGAGCTGGCACTGGTAGATAAGGTTCTTCCAGCCCCGTGATTGCAAAGCGGGGACTGAAAGCTCCCTGCTGCCAGGGCAGGGGCACATTGTTCTTGCCTGGACTCCAGTAGCAGAACTTGCCCTGGCAGCAGGCAGCTCCTGGGGGCAGGGAGCAATCTCCCACCTCCTGCTACCCAGCTGACTAGGAGCACATTTGCTCCTGGTCAGGCATATACACATGCGCTACCGTGCAGTAAGTAATTTTGACTAAATTTGCTACTTGCATTTGCAGGTAGCAAATTTACTCACAATTAGAGCCAGTTACTGCACAGTAAGTGTCTGAACATGTAGCTGCAGTTGCTTACTGTACAGTAATTAGCTCTATTGTGCAGTAAAGAGTCTTGTGTAGATGTGCTCAGTCTGAACCAGATTTAAATCCCAAGGTGAAGAATCTATGTTATGCATTTTCTAATTTCAGCTCTATCATGCAACTTGGGAATTATAATGCTTTCATTAAGACTGATGAATATTTCATATAATACAAGCCATGATAAGGCCATTATGTGGATAACCAGCCACTTATTGTTAAGTTAAAACAATCACTTATTTCACCTTTGACCCAAAAAGTGATTAATGCTATTTTTTTTTAAGACAAAGGACAATAAAGGTTTTAATTAACCAGATTCTTGATTAAGTTTCTCTAATAAAATATAAGCCTCAAAAATCACAGATATATTTTGTGTGTTTCCAGACTATATAGATATAAGAATTGATGATAAGAAGGTAAAGTATCCTGGAGCATTAAATATGGACTGTCCTAAGCTATTTCTTGATTCCTGGGCCTTGCTTGTAATTTCACAGACATATGCTCAGTCTCAGCAGTGAATTCTTGGGATGTCTATGTCTAATTATCTTTTAGAGGTGGGGAAAAAAAACATTAATAGATCCTCAGCATTCTCATTTAGAAGTATAGCACAGGTATAGCTCAAAATGCAACATTCACCCAAGATACTCATCTATACGTTTCTCAGTGCACACTATACCATAGCTTGTGGCTGCAATTACCAAGAATAACAAAGAATACACCAAAAAACAGAGGTAGCACTCACTAACAAGCTTTGCACTCTGAACAATGTGGAACAGGAGCTGCCAAGTGCCAAAGAGCGGGCGGCAGGGAGACCGGGGGGGGGGGGGGGGAGAGTTGAGCCCCAAGGACTCAAAGACCCTTACTGGTGCTGCCCTATCCCTTTCTGCTCACCCCACACCCCAGCTGCTGCTGATGCTGCTGTAGCAGCAACCCCATAGCCGACTGGTATTGCTACGACCACAGCAAAAACTCCCTGGGGGGGCCACCATTCTGGGGCCACCATTCTAGCACCCCCATCAAGTTGGTGGTTGGGGCTGGTGCCCCACTTGCCCACCCTTCATTTCGCTATTGTCAAGAAATGCTAGAAAATGAAGAATACCTAAAATGAAAAGCTGCATCCAGAGCATGGGCACAATGAATAGTACTGTAAATCAGGGCCATCCAAATGGTCACTGGACCACATGCAGCCATCAGGGGATTCAATTGCAGCCCCTGGGTTCCCACCGACCTGCTGCTTCTTGCACTGTTCTGGCTGCAGAAACA
>NW_005842665.1:533518-534635 GCF_000455745.1 Alligator sinensis | reverse complement strand
TCTAGCTTCCCCTTCCCCAACTGGTGGGTGAGGCAATGCAGTGGATTGCTGCCCACAGTGCTGAGGTAGCTCATGGCCTGGGGTACCTGAGATGCATAGTGCAGTGGGGACATCTATGGTGCACCTGTGGCCAGGGAGCTGAGGGTGAGAAGGAACATACAGGTGCATCAAGCAGTGTAGGGGTAAGGGGCAGGTTCTCAGTGTAGCAGGGGGCACAGGTGCATGGTGCAGTGAGGGAGGTGCACAGATGCACAGTGCAGCAGCTGGGGGGTGCCCTGGTGTGTGTGTGTGGGGGGGGGGTGCCCTGGTGTGTGCATCATGTTGCACAGTGCAGTTGGAGGACACAGTGGTAGCAATGGAAAGCCTGGTGCAGTGGTAGGACATGTAGTGCAGAAAGGCACAAAGAGTATGGCCCCAGGGACCCATGTCCCCCTGATGGCTTCCCTCCCGTGCAACCTGTGGTACATGAAGGCCCTGGCCCTTAGAAGCTGAATGGCTCTGCTATAAACATACACAAATGTTATGAAAATACAAAATATTTGTTACTCAATGGGTCACATCACTGTTGGAATCTTTAGGCTACTGGTACCCAAAGTGAAAATAGATATACTTTTAATTACGGTATACTGCATATTTAAAATCAGAGCTAGACAGATGCTTTAACAACAACAACAAAAAATCCAAAAAAACCAACCCAGCTGATCATATTATTTTGATATTACTGTGGGGGCCGAGGGGGATCCGGGAAAGGGTCAGCTGGGTTGTGGCCACAAACCCGGCACGTACAGATGGGTACTTTCAACCGCTGGAGTAGAATTAGGCACAAACGCGTACTGGTTCAAACAAAGATGGCTTTACTTACACTGTCAAGATGTACAGCATAGGAAAAAAGTTAACTTCAAACTTCAGTTACAGTTTAACCGAGGAGCTCTGATAAGACGAGATATCTTTAATACGAGCATGCAGGACACGGGGGTACGTCGGGGTCAGTCGGCGATGGGGAGTCGTCAGCGGTTGATCAGTCCGCCACGTTCACTCCGAGATGGGCGCGGAGTTCTCCAACTTGGGTGGAAACTGCTCCAACCTTTTATACGGCTAGCGAGCCAATTGCTAGTCG
>NW_005842665.1:532723-533342 GCF_000455745.1 Alligator sinensis | reverse complement strand
TATATACAAAAACATACAACGAAAAAAGTTCGTCCTCAACGGATCGAATCAAATAATAACCAATACAAAAGCAAACACACATAAGTACATTGGTTACAAAAAATTAAATCACGAGGAGTTCGATAGGTGTCATGGCGAAGTCAGGCTTCTGCGTCTTCTCCACCTCTCTCTGGGTCTGCCTCTGACCCGTATCTCGAGCCTCGGACAAAACACTGCAAAGAAAGATTTCTCTGTACAGTTAATTAACTTATATTACAATATCTATATGGAGCCGCGCGCGCAACGGAACAGCCAATCAGATTTTTTCTCGCGGCTTCCCACTTTCTCCAAAGCACACGATACAGGTGCTCGGACACGACTCGGCTCTGGACGACTCTCACACACCCGCAGATGCACCGTCACGGATGACGATCCATGCACAGACGCTGCGTGGTCTTGTCCGTGCTCAGCGAGATGAGGACGTCCAGGAGTTGTCGTCTGACTCTTTTGGATACTGGAAACCTAGTTCATAGGCCAGTTGCCATTGGCCCGTATCTCCCAGGATTCGTAGCTGCCGCTTCGTGAGCCTAGAATGATGCAGGAGGAATTCAAACATGATCCTCTCCTCTGGCGTTCTTTG
>NW_005842665.1:531941-532659 GCF_000455745.1 Alligator sinensis | reverse complement strand
TTTGCCATGTTTGCTCCAAGTCGCTAGGGGTTCCCGTGTCTGACTTCATGAGGGCCTGTAAGCTCGGGAGCTGTCGCAAAAGATTACTTGCAAGTTGGCCAGCTAGTGGGTTGAGGAGGATTCGAAAGATGGTGGCATTTCTTCCTCCATAAACTTCAACACAGGCTTCTACGCTATTGAAAGTCACCGGAACAGTTCCCGGGTTTCGCAGGTGGTGGTGAGGCCACGGTCCTCACTGTTGGGGCGGTGTCAGTCCCAGCGCGTGCGCTCGGGAGTTCCAGGAACAATATGAGCTTCCTATTATCGCCAGTAGAATCTGTTCTGCACTGACCCTTGATGGACGGCCGTTGTGCCACACGTGGGATTTGCAATCGACCTGGCCCGCGACAAGCACTGGAAGTGGAATGGGCCAATGGACATTGCACGTCACTAGGTCTATGTCGGTGGCATGCCCTCCACTCCACGAGGCTTGTTGGGTTAGGAAACTAGTCTCTTCTAAGTCTAACAAGTCGGACTCGAATCCCACGACCAGACGTCCTAACCACATGGCTAGAGTCTCTTCAGGCTTTATCCTTGATTCTTTACACAGTTCCTGTAACTCGGTCCAAGTGCGGGCGCGATAGGTGGTGCGGACTGTACCCTGCACATTAGTCACTCGGCTGACTGTCGCTGCAGAACAAGCTGCTGTCAGAGCTGTTGCTGCATCTGGTAGGAGGGG
>NW_005842665.1:531110-531744 GCF_000455745.1 Alligator sinensis | reverse complement strand
CCATCTTGGAGTGGCGTCGACTCGGGGCTTTTCTCTACTGCTGCTTCTTTAGCCGCCTGAACAGCTGCGAGCAGCTGGGCCTCCAAATCTGCATTCTTCCGCAGCAAAGTTGTTACAGCGCGGAACAGTACACTCAATATTCTCCCCTTGTCTGTGGCGCGTTCCTCCGCCTCTAGACCTTCGCAAAGCTCGGAAAGAACCTCGTGGCCCTTCAACACAAACGCTAGGGTTGGGGGACTGAACCAGTCGGTCGGCGTCAGTTCTCCACTCTCCCACACGAGTTGCGTACAGCGGGCAAACTCCTGGCTGAGGGTCGGGCTCACTTCGCTCGGCTCGAATCTGGCAAAGGATGCGGTGCCCCCTTCCTCCCGGGGCTTAAACAAGACCCGCTCACTGCTCATCACACACCCGAATGCTCTGGGGTATAGATTTGCTTCCCATTCTTCTAAATCTTCTTCTTCCCCCTTCAGCGAAAGGTAGCCGCTGATGCACCTTTCACTTATTCCGCCCACCTGATGATAGGCGATGTGGGCACCTATTTCTGTGGCGTTCAACACGTGGCGTCTCCCACTATGCCAGGGGCAGCCTCTAACTAATTCTGACTCCATCGGGTCTTCCCCAAATCCCAATCCTG
>NW_005842665.1:505129-530632 GCF_000455745.1 Alligator sinensis | reverse complement strand
TGGCGGGAACCTTTCCACGCCGGGGTTCTCCACCGTGCCGAGAAATTCCCTCGTACAAAATCTCACCGTGCCTTGTGCTAGAAAGTTCCACTGTGCCGAGGTACTCAACCACTAAGCTCTGCTCTGACAATTACAATATGGATTTATCATCAAGTTCTACTGCATGATGTTCATTTATGTGCTGTGACAGCTACAATAAAATGTTCATTTATAAAAAAGAAAAAACCTGTTCAGAAAAACTCTAGTGGTTACAATCCTTAAAATATCTTCTTACCACACTATCATTTTATGGAGTCAAAAGTACATTTTATGTTTAATCTATGCACACACCCATTGATTTGTTTGATGAATCCACTTCTGGATGCTGTTTGCCCTTGGCAGTTGTTGATCATATATATGCCATTTTCTTACAATGAGATAACTGATACATTTCATACAGTTAATGAACCCACTTGCCCAAATCCTTAGGTTTAGTGTGTATTTCATCTCCTACACAGTTAGGAATAAAGTAAAGGAGATAGCACAATAACTTCCAAGTCATTGACTAATTTTATAAAATGGGAGAATTTTTTTTTCTGCCATCTTCTGAAACTGGAGTTCAGTGGCATCACCCAGAGGCCAAGAGTGATTGATTAATTAATCCTACCAAAAAAATTTACAACTAAAAAAAAGATCTATATATAAGTGAATTTCAGCAAGAGCCACTCACTGAACAGTGCTAATAAGTTGGTTTTAGCCTGGAGTCTTAAAAAGAGGGAAACTCTCAGTGGCAGAATGGTGCTGTGTAGTTTATCACTGAATAGCTAGAGGCTATGACATATTGTTCTCTCAATGAAGCACTTGGGGAAGATCGGTAAGGCTCAATGAAGATCAATGATATACCAAAGATTACTATTTCAAGGCAGATTCATCTTCCACTAATCAATAACAGCTTTAAAATACTCTCTATGACACACTACTCTTACAAGCATAGGTGCCAAGTTTTTTTAGATCACTTGTCATCTTCTAACTCAATTCTTGTTACTAGCAACTTATTGCACATGTCCACACTTGGTGAAGACATTTGGCTTCTAATGATGCCTAAAAACAGAGCAGGAAAATATAAAAGCTGAATTAACTTTAATCAAGATGTGTGAAGTTTATTCAACCTGTTCAATAACTTTGGTTACAAATGATGGAGATCATGAGAGTTTCTTGTTCCCTTTCACTGGATTGAAAAATGCCATCCTGTTATATCTTTCACAAATGGTAATTTTGCAAGCCATTATCAATGGTTTTCAGAGTTAATAGAGAGTATCCTCCACCCTGAATAATAGTTACAGAAGCTAAAAAGAGAAAGGAAAAGCTGAGAGACATAATGTTGGCTTCACTCCCCCAGACGAAGAAGGGCAGGTAAGACTTTGCATCTTTTTCACCTCACAGGATGGCAGTTCCTCATTCTGTGCAGGAGCCCTTCATGACTGGAATGAAGATGCACTGAAGATACAATGTTATTTGGGTGATGGTTACTGGCTCTAAACCTTCTCATAGAGGGAAAACCATAGAAATATGGACAATTTTGGATTCAGGGTTTTGGTTAGGAAAATTATAATGAAGGACCCTGCTGTGAAATTAAGGATTCTGAAACCCCTAATTCTCAAAATTCAATATTTTTTTGTGACTGAGTTTTTGCCTGAGGCCCATCTCTCATCTAATCAACTACAATTATAGCTACTGATGCACACATAATTCCCATGCTAAAAATATTACAGAAAGTGGTAGAAAATATCATAAATCACTTTCCAAGATAATTGTGTTTCCTGTGGTTATTTAAATGTTTTCCCATTTACCCTCTCCTTCCCTCAGTATAATGAAAGTATAATCAGTCACCTGTTCTTGATGAACTACACCACAGTGTATATACAAAGATAGCAATAGATAGTCTCAGGGCCAGTTTCACAAAGTATGATGCCCTGGGCAGAGACTAAGTGTGATTAAAAAAAAAACAACCCAGGTTCATTGCTTTCAACTCATATGGTATTATATCAATCAACAGGACTTTTAATGTCTAATTACAGCATTTATTTTCTAAAACAGATTTCAGAGAGATCACAAGAAGTGTGTTTAATTATTTCATACCAACAGTTTAATGTTATATTAAAATTAAATAAATAGGTTTTATTAGATTATTATTTTGAAACTTACTTAGGAAAATAAAATAAAACACATTTTAAATATTTAACTTGGGTTAAGAAGAAAACTGGTTTAAGAATTTGTATTTGGCACAAAATGAAACTTCACAAAACATTTGAAAACAGATCCTGTTTGAGCACTAAAAATCCTAGAAGAAATTCTTGTTATGATGTTAAAATATTGACAACAGCAACAGCCACCACCTACAATGGTAAATATATTTTCTTAAGTGAACCACAAAGCAGGGGAGACATAGGTCAGCATCACAATCCAATTCCAAGGGTCCAGCTTTGGAGAAGTTCCAATCTGCATCCCCAGCCCTATGATGAGACCTGAGTAGAAGGGCCTTTGTGACTGCATAGGTTGTACAGACTAATACAGTTTTCCAGGTGCAGCTCTGATTAGAAGACTGAAGCTTGGCTTCAGACACAGTCTTTGCCATTCTGTACTGTGAATATTTTTTAATATATGGGTTGAAATTTGCTGGGGGGAAGGGGTTGGTGGAGACATAAACATCCCTCTGCCCACAGTTCTATCGTTACGTTTGCAAGACACTTCATAAAACTCATCCTATTCCCATTTTTTGGTTTTTGTTGGAGGGTAGGGGGACTAGGGTGCTGATAATTTTCTGAAACTTTCACTTTTTGGACTGAAATTTCCCAGATTTTAGTTTTGGAAAATCTGAACCAGAATGGTTCAAACTAGTTTTGAGAGATTTTTTTTTTCCCCAACAGCTGAAGCCAGAAAGTTGTAGCTTGGCAAGGAACCTTGCTTGGTATAAATTAATAACTCTGTCCAAGATGATTTTCCTTCTGCCACCAGGGAAAGATGAAGTAAGATGTACCTTCTCACACAAGGCATTGCCATATAGCCCTGTCCTGGGCTAGTTTTTCCCAATTTGTGATGTCAATGCCACACTTCTTAATGTTTCCCTGGAAGGTGTCCTGGAAGTGTTTCCTCTGGCCCCCATGTGGCCTTTGTCTTTGTCTGAGTTGGGAGTATAGCAATTGTTTGTGTAACTGCTGCAAAGGCTTGCTTGGCTGCAAGCTGAGTAAGTGAGCTGTGCCTAAGAACTTTGCAAGAAAGGTGGCAAAAAAAGTTTGCAGAGGGTACAATAGCTTTTCCAAATAGAGGGTATGCTGTGCATAATGCATGCTTTTTAATGGAGCATTTGAGCTGTGACCAGAGCCCCCATTACAAACCCTGGGCTCTGGTTGGCTACTGTGGAACTATGAAATGCTGAGGGAGGGAAAACCAGCTGAAAAGAAGCTGGAGGAGAGCAACACCAGCCTGAAGAGAGGGGCAGAGACTCAGCCCCTCCTTCCCCACCTCAGGCAGAGGGAACGGCTTGCTGGGGAGCAGAAATCAGGACAGAGGAGAGCCTGAGTCATCCCAGGTGAAGTTGATTCCCCACCCAGGTGAAACCTATGCAATCAAGGACACAGGTACTGGGGGGAAGAGTAGGGAGGGGTTGGTAAACTACCTGGGAGCTAGGAAAAGCTGCCTGGTCAGGGACCTGCAGAGATTCAATGGCCAAATCTCCAAACCCAAATTGAATCAGGAGACCCTTAATCTCTCCGAATTGAATTGGAACCCTCTGAATCGATTCATAGATTTCATAGACATTAGGGCTAGAAGGGACCTCAGAAGATCATCGAGTCCAGCCCCCTGCCCCAAGGGTAGGAAGGCAGCTGAGATCACAGGATACCAGCAAGATATATGTCCAATTGCCTCTTAAAGGAGTCCAGAGTAGGTGCTTGCACCACTTCTGGAGGCAGTCTGTTTCAGGCCTTGGGGACTTGGACAATAAAGAAGTTCTTCCTTATGTCCAGCCTGAAACACTCTTGGAGAAGTTTATGACCGTTAGATTTTGTCATCCCATGGGCCACTCTGGTGAACAGCTGTTCCCCCAGATCCTGATGTACACCCCTTATTTACTTATAGGTCACCACCAGGTCCCCCCTGAGCCTGCACTTGTCCAGACTGAAGAGTCCCATGGCTCTCAGCCTCTCATCATAAGGCCTATTTCCTGCCCTCCGATCATGCACGTGGCTATCCTCTGGACTCTCTCAAGCTTCTCCACATCCTTTTTAAATTGTGGAGCCCAGAATTGGATGCAGTACTCCAGCTGTGGCCTCAACAAGGCCGAGTACAGTGGGAGGATGACATCTTATGATTTGCTGGAGAAGCATCTGTGGATGCAAGCCAGAGTTTTGCTCACTTTGCCAGCTGCAAAATCACATTGATGGCTCATATTCACCTTGTGGTCAATCATGACCCCCAAGTCCCTTTCAGCCATGGTGCTAGCAAGTGTAGCACTGCCAAGCCTATATGTATGCTGCGGGTTTTTCTTCCAAAGTTGGAGTACCTTGAATTTTTCAGAGTTGAAGGCCACCAGGTTCATATCCTCCCATTTTCCGAGCCTGTCAAGGCTGGCCTGAATCACCATCCTGTCTTTGGGTGTGGACGCTTTACCCAAAGTTTGGTGTCATCAGCGAACTTGCCCAGTCCGCTTCTGACACCAATGTCCACATCGTTAATGAAGATGTTGAAGAGGATAGGCCAAAGCACGGAGCCTTGGTGGACCCCACTGGTCACAGCGCACTACGATGATTGACTTTCATCAACTACCACTCTCTGGGTCCGGCCTTGAAGCCAGTTCCCCAGCCAGCAGACTGTGATGTAGCCGAGGCCGCAGTTGGCCAGTTTTTCCATAAGATGGTCATGGGATACCAGACTGAAAGCTTTTTTAAAGTCAAGATAAATGACGTGAATCACTTCTCCCTTGTTGAGGTGATATGTCACCCGGTCATAGAAGGAGAGGAGATTGGGCAGGCAAGACCTACCCACAACAAACCCATGCTGGCTATTCCTCAGGAAGTTGCCCTCAGCCAGTTGGTCGAGTATGGTCTCGTTGATGACTTTCTCCAAAATCCTCCCTGGGATAGAAGTCAGGCTGATGGGCCTATAGTTCCCTGGGTCTACTTGCCTCCCTTCCTTGAAGATGGGCACCACACTGGCCTGCTTTCAGTCTTCAGGTAGTTCACTTGAGCGCCATGAGTTTTTGAATATTTTGGCCAATGGTTGGGCTATGACACTAGCCAGCTCCTTGAGTACTCTAGGATGTAATCTGTCAGGACCAGCCAACTTGAAGGTGTCAAGCCTCTCAAGGTGATCCTTTACTAGATCAACACCGATGCTGGGTATAAATCCATCCTCACCCTGGCCGTCCCATGTCTTGCTAGTCAGGGCAGTCCCATTGGACTGGTGAAAGACCGACGTGAAATACCCATTTAGCAGGTTGGCCATATCCTGCGGTTATCCTCTCTCCTGCCTTGTTCAGCAGAGGTTCAATGTTCCCCTTACTTTTTTTCCGACTCCCTACATATTTAAAAAGGTCTTTTTGTTGTCCTTTATGTGTGTAGCCAGATGGAGCTCTGTTTCAGCCTTGGCTATCCTGATCCTCTCCCTGCAGGTATGGACCAGTGCTGAGTAAACCTCTTTGGTGGCGGTTCCAGCCTTCCATCCTTTATATGTCTCCCTTTTATGGCGTAGGAGGTCCTTCAGTTACCTGCTTCACCACAGGGGTGCTGCTCCCTGGCAGATTCAACAATTCAGACATAGACACAGCTTTAAATGTTTTTTCTATATACCTCAAGGTACCAGGCAGATCATGAAGGCTGAGATGTTGGGACAGCTGGAGCATCCCACAGGAGCACAGGGGGGTCCCCAGTGCACTCGGCAGCAGACCTGGAAGTGGACCAGAAGCACGGAAGTCTGTGTCTGCCAGGAATTGCACAGGGGGGGCCCCCTGTACACCCCCAGCTCAACGACTGGTACCTTCTGGGTCTGGGGGGGCTCCTGGGGTCCCCTGTGGCTGATTGCCGAGCCAGGGGGGTTTGGAGGAGGGGCCCTGTGTGCTCAGCAGCAGAGCTGGGTTTGGTGCCAAGCACGCAGGGGCCCCCCCGTGCTCCTGTGGGACGGTCCATCCTCCCCACCATCGCAGCGTTCACAAGCCATGCCTGGTACCTCGAGGTATGTAGAAAAAACATTTAAAGCCATGTCTATGGTCAAATTACTTGTTCTCTGAATCAGCATCGAATCTTCAGATTTGGATTCAGCTGAATCGAATTGGGACAGTAATCAGAATCACGAAATTGAATCACTGTCCCTGATTCAGGATGAATCCGAATCAAATACAGCCCATTTCACACACCCCTAATAGTTAAAGGTGTGTTACCATTTATTGTTCTAGGAAGGGGATTGTGACCAGAGGGAAAGCAACCTGGCTTATGTGGGGGAAACTGTTTTAAAGGGTTATAACCAGGTGAATGTAATCATTGAGGTTGTTTAATGCAAGTGGGACCACCCAGTGGGGTGGAATTATTCACCTAATGTTGCAGTTGTAAATTCTATTCAAATTGTTGGTCTTATTATTAGCTACTGATATTATATATATATTTCTTCTCCTGATTAATTGTTTTCTTTTCTGTATATAGTTGTACATAATAAAGAAACCAATGTGCTTATTGAGTTTGGAGTAAATTCTTGGGCAGTGAGGGTGAGGCACACACCCGTCCATGGGACACCTCGGTCAGCAGACCTGCCTGAGGGGGTTCCCAGGTCTACTTGGACCCTGAGGATCTGAAATCTGGGACATCACCCAGCCTAGCGTGCCTGCATGGGTTACATTTTAATAAACATACTTCAAGCTTGTACACATAATGCTTTATCCACTGCTAATCAGCACTTCCATGCTGGTGATGTTAGCATCAGTGAGGGCATTGGTATTTGTGCAATGATCCTCCCACTTTATGCCAAGGATCTTTTGGGGGTAGCACTGGTGAAGGTTTTCCAGACTTTCCAGGTGATCCCAGTAGATCACCCACTCTTCACAGCCATAGAAAAGAGTTGGAATTACCACAACCTTATATAACAGGAGCTTTGTTCAAGTCCTATGTCATGATCATTGAACACATGATGATACAGTCTTCTGAAGACAGAGCTGACACATTCTCCAGCTCCTGTCTATCATTAGGACCTTTGCTGGCAGGAGTTGATTGGCCTGGAGCAGACTAGTGAAGCACCTTTGTTTTTCTGATGTTAAGTGTCAGTCCCAGGCACTGGTACTCGAGAGAAGCAGTTAAGGGCCATTTGTAGGTCCTCCTCACAGTATGTGCAATAACAGCACAATCATCAGCATATTGGAGTTCCACAATCAGGGCCTATGTAACTTTGGTTTTGGCACAGAGGCAGGAAAGATTGAAAAGGTTTCCATCCATCCTGTACTTGATACTGATGCCATGTGGCAGACAGTCACTGGTGAACATCTTGATGAACACAAGAAAGATGGAAAACAATTGGTCAATCGTACATCCCTGCTTGGCGCCAGTTCAAATGGCAAAGGGCTCCATAGTGAAGCCATTGCATGAGATGGAGGCATTCATCTGGCCCATGAAGAAGTCGTAGGATGGTGATAATTTTTTTCTTGGGGAGCCAAACTTCAATCAGATCTTCCATAGAGTTTCACAGTTAGTGAAGTCAAGAGTTTTGGTCAAGTTGATAAAGGCCATATACCATTCTTGGCATTGTTCTCGGCATTTTTCCTGGATCTACTGGGCCACAACAATCATGCTTATGTTGCTTCTTGATGGTCTGAAGCCAAATTGAGACTCGAGCAGGATCTTCACAGTTATGGAAAGAAGGGTGATACCTCAATAGTTTCCACAGTCAGACGTATCTCCCTCTTTGAAAATAGTAACAATATTGGCATTCTTTAAGTCAGCAGAAATTTCCTCAGTGTTCCAGATTTTTAAAAACTGTATGGAGCTTGTTGGTTATAGTTTACCCACCAACTTCAAAGATCTCAGCTGGTATGCCATCAGGACCAGATGCTTTGCTGTTCTTCATCTGTCTTATCACCTGGTGGACTTCTTCAGATCTCACTCTTGGTTTTGTCAAACCAGTCCTGATGGCATTGGGTGATAAAGCCAACTGATTCTGTGGAAGCCTCATGGATGGTCTCTTTTAGAGCTTGCCAGTCGTCTTTAACACAAGTGTTATCATTTGCATTCCTCAAATTGGCTAGTTTGTTACTGAGATGTGTTTGGAGGGCTTCGTGATGTGTAGGGGTCTAAAGGCATTTGATGTTCTACTGTCTTCAGACTGATTTGGGTTGCTTTCAATGTTTCAACACAACCCTGATGGATTGATCTCACTAAGCAATGATTGATCCAGCAGTGTTCAGCTCTCATGACATGTATGATATAGACGTCTTTTAGATCATGTGCTCTTACAATGACATAGTCAAGAAGGTACCATTGTTTCAAGCAGGGGTGTTTCTAGGTTGTTTTGTACCTGTCACATTGCCTGAAGATTGTTGGGGATAGGTGCTATAAGGCCATGGTCCCCGCCTACCTGATACCTATCTTGAATAAGCCATGGGGGAAAAACTGGATAGTACTGTCACTACTCACCACATCTTGATGTATGATTTTTTCTATTTTTAACTTTTGGGAGTTGGATGGCAGCTGGGTGATAGCTCTGCCAGGTCTCCTGGGAGGGTTTTCTTCATAGGGCTCCTCCTTCCCTTACATTCCACCCTTACCATGCCCCAGATGACACATGTCTGGGCCTGGATCTTGTGTCGGCTGAATATGCCGCTGGCCATTACTTTCTGGTTTACCAAATGAGGTTTAAGGGTTAAGCTCCTTCATTTGGGTTCCCAGAGACCATTCTTAAATCAATTAATTACTGGCTCTGAGGTCCATCGACTAAGGTAAATAAGTTTGGAGTCTAAGACAACTACCTCACATCAACTCACCCAGGTTCCTGGGTTAAGTAAACCCAATTAGTCTATTAAGGGTCCATTAGACAATCAATCAAAATCAGTTCCAGCCAGGTTCCTGGGTCAATCAAACAAAATCAGTCCCAAAAGTGTCCATCAAACCATCCGAAAGTAAAATGAAATGAATCCATTCTCAGTTTCTGGGTCAATCAAATTAAATCAGTCCTTCAAGGGTTCATCAGGCCATCAACTAAAGTTAATCCCTCAACTCAGGTCATTCAACTCAAAATCAATTTTACTGGGATTCATCTCCTGCTTTAGCTCCTCAGGTTCAGGATCTACATGCTTGTGCAGGGAGATGAGCTTTCCCTCCTGCTGTTTTCCTGGCACATTGAGGGAGGAACACCAGCCCACAAAAACAAAAAAACAAAGAAAGAGTGACAATCAAAGGGGCTGTTCCCCTAAAGACTCATAGACCTACATGTGATGGCTGCTCTCTCACTCTCCCTTGCTCCACTGGCTTCTGACTTCTGTCTCCACTGCTTCAGTCTCCTCCTGGCTGTCCTCAAGCAGTTCCCCAGTATGGTGTGTCCCGGGTTCTGCCATAGGGCTGTGCAAAATGGACCCTGTTCAATTCAGATTCAGTCTGAATCAGGGACAGTGATTCGATCGATTGATTTGGATCTCTGTCCCCAATTTGATTCGGCTGAATCCAAATCTGATGATTCAATGCTGATTCAGAGAATTAGCGATTCGGACACAGGCACAACTTTAAAAGTTTTTTCTACATACCTTGAGGTAGCAGCGTGGCTCATAAACACTGTGGTTCTGGGGTGAATGGAGCATGCCACAACAGTGTGGGGGGCTCTGCAGCATGCTCAACAGTGAACCCAGAAGTAGACCGGGAGTACTTCTGGTCCACTTCCGGGTAGGCAGGGAGTGCACAGGGGGCCCCCCATGTCCGCCTGGCTCAGCAAGTGGCCTCAGGGGGACCCTGGGTGCCCCCCAAGACCTAGGAGGCACCAGTCACCAAGCTGGGAGGGTGCGGGGGGAACCCCCTGTGTGCTCCCTGGTGGACCAGGAAGTGCTTCTGGTCCACTTCTGGGTCTGCTGCTGAGTGCACTGGGGAGCCCTCCATGCTTCTGTGGGACACTGCATCTGCCCCAGAACCGCAGTGTTCAGAGCCCCTGATACCTAGAGGTATATAGAAAAACATTTAAAGCTGTATCTACATCCGAATTGCCGAATCTCTCCAAATCAATTCGGAGAGATTAAAGGGTCCTCTGATTCAATTCGGATTCGGAAATTTGGCCACCAAATCAGGTTGAATCTCCACCCAATCGAATCAAGGACCAAAGATTCGCAGAGCTTTATTCTGTCGGTAGTCCTTCGACCACCTTGGCCAGTGGGCTCACTTGCTTTCCCCACAGCTGTCCATGGGATGTTGTTAGCTGGAAGGACCCCCGGCATCTCTGTGTTCCATCAGCTATAGTCCTTCTCTGGCTGTCCCTCTCTGGGGCAAGAAATACCTGTCCTCATGCTCCTTCTGCCAAAAAATGAGGCAGCATGCTTCATGGTCCAGCTGGGCTTTCCCCCCATACCTACGGTAAGTACTTCATGTTAACAGTTCCTGTGGCTTTTCTCCTGCCCCACTCTCTTCCCTTCACAGAGATATTACTCGACTATAAAATGACCCTGATTATAGGACAACCCTCCAAAAATTAGATTCTATATATGGAAAAATTATGATTTTTTAAAATAAAATTCCAGGTATAGAATCTAATTATTGGAGATTTCCCTTGAGTTTGTCCCCCTCCCACTGCTACAGCAGGGAAAATAAATCTGGGGGCTCAGGTAGTCCCCTTGCCCTTTGCCCCTCCCCAAACTTCTACCCCCTGCAGCCCCTTCCCCACCTCCTTACTGTTAGACCATGCTTTCTCTAAGCACATGAAAGCAAGGGGCAAATTTGAAAATAAAAATATTTGTAATAAAAATACCTGTAGTAATTTGCATATAATGCCCATAGCTTTAATCCAGTGCATCCAGAATTGATGCACTTTGACTTTTTTGAAACTGCTTCAAATTTTACTATAGATACTCAATAAACAGACTTCTAAGTAGCACTTTTGTATCTACTTAGATAGAGTACATATTATGCTTGGTATTAGTCCAAAGCTAAAAGGCTCATGATTTACCATATAGTTAAAAGGGGTGGTTTGCAGCAGAGTCAAAAGCATTTCAAGCCATGGTGATCCCACGGCTCACCACTGCTCAGATCCATGTACTAATTAGGCCCCCACTCATGAGCAGGGATCCTAGTTTTCTCTGACAAAAAAATCCCCAATTTTTCAGTTAAAAAAAAGTAACCCAAAATCCACATTTTTCCATGACTAAAATGAAACACCATTAATATACATAATACATATATAGTAGCATTTCATTTTAATCACCAAAAAATGTGGATTTGGGGTTACTTTTTAAAATCTGAAAATTGGGGATTTTTTTATTAGAGAAAACTAAGATCCCTGATAGTGACTCACTACTATATGTCTCATTCAGATAGGCTGCACTGACCTAGCCTTGTGATAGGTTCCAATCAGCATGATTGCCCAGTATAGGCCATGTATTTTATAGTGATGCTTAGTTCAGTATTTCTTTTAATCAACCTGCTGCTTTTAATCAATCTCAGTTGGATTCCATTACTAAGCACATGCTGGTTGGCAGTTGTTCAATGATAGACAATATATTTAATAAGCTTTCCTTGTAGGCAAATTTAAGATGAGGTTTTCCCCCATGCTGATGAGGGGGGAAGGACCTTGTTTGATATTTGAGTAAATATGGTAAATTCCCTCTGCTGCAGTTTCAGGTCATTGCTCCTAATTCTGTCCTTTGCAGCCACAAAGAACAGTCAGTTAACATCCTTTTTATATGGCACATCTACATGTTCATTATTGTAATTACAGGTACTAACTCAGTGCATCATAAACAGTGCTACTGTGCATTAGCACTAGTGCACACTTTTTTATGATGTTAATGTGCAGAAGAATAATTAGCCCAGGTTTTGCTGGCTGCGCTAATGCGCAGTAGAATTAGTCAACTGCACTCAAAGCGTCTCATGTAGATGTGCCCATAATCTTTTTTCAGGTATTTAAATATTATTATCAAATCTTCACTCAGTCTTCTTCAGACTAAAACAGTCCTAGTTCTTTTAGTACTTCCTCAAAACTCAAGTTTTCCAGGTCTTTAATAATTTTTGTCTCTCTCTTCTGTACTCTTTCTAATCTGTCCTTATCTTTCTTGAAACTGGACTCAGATGAGGCCTATAAGTGACAGATAGAATGGAAGAATCACTTCCCTTGATCTGCAAGTGACACTCCTGTTAACGCAACCTAGTACACTGCCAAGTTGTTTTGGATTTTTTTTCTCCAAGAGCATACTGTTGTCTTATATTCATCTTATGGACTACAGTATGCCTGAGTCTGCATTTCCTAATTTATATTTGTGCATGCAATGATTTTGTGCCATTTCTCTAGCTCTATTCTCCACATGCTCTGCAACTCCAAACAACTTTTTCATCCACAGATGTGTTAGGTCTATTTCCTCTTCTCTTTTAATTGGCCTTCAGAAACCTCAAGACACATAATGGTCAACATTTTGCCATTTAGATCCTTTGATGAGACCAAAATCACACATTTAGCAAATGTTTATGCTTCGGTATGTATGACAGTACATTACTATAGAGATTTTATATATATATATATATATATATATATATATATATATAATCTTGCCACCGCATTGTGTGTATGTATCTATATTTATATCTCTATCAAGAATTAACCCTTCTATGGAGTTCACAAAGTTAGTAGAAAAAATGTTAGAATTTAAGGGCACCTATACACGTGCTTATTCAACGAGCTTTAGATAAAGCACCCCCGCTGCCATTTTTCAGTGTGGGGATGCTGCTACATGTGACACTCTCAGAGCCGCTTTATTAAAGCACTCCCACTCCCACTTCTGGAGCACATGTATAAATGCCCTAAGTTTTCTCAACACATTTATTTCCTGTTCAAATTATGTGCCATCAAAGGATTAATAACATCATCTAAAAGTTATTATATCCTGACCCTACAAACACTTAATTTGTACACATATTTAACTTCTAAAGTATATGAGTAGTATCTTAAATGTAAGCATATGCCCATGCATTTGCTAGACTAAGGCCTAAAGCACCATTTAATCCATAAGGACCAGAGCCTAGATTTTAAACCATATTAAAAATGTATTTGGTTTTGCAAACAAATAGAAGCAATTGGTACTTTTGAGGTCATCCTTGGAAATCTTGCCAATACTGCCTATGGAAAACAGAAACTGATGCGTTTATTACAGTATGTACAGTATTCAATAGCTGCTTTCTTTAATACAAAGAAGCATGAGGAATGTTGTAAATATTGAGATAATTGTATGTATTTAGGCAAGGCAAAACTGGCGACTATGACCAATGGATCCTTGAGCTCATGTTCTTTGGGAAAATTGGACCCAAAGAAATCTTATGAGGTTCCATAAGGACAAATGCAAAATCCTGCATTTAGGATGGAACAATCCCATTCACTGCCATAGGCTGGAGACCGAGTGACTAAGCAGTAGTTCTGAAGAAAAGGTCCTGGGAGTTGCAGTGGATAATAAGCTGAATATGAGACAACAGTGTGCCTTTGTTGTGATATAGGCTAACAGCATACTGGGCTCCATTAGTAGAAGCATTTCCAGCTGATCAAGGAAAGTGATTCTTCCCCTCTGTTCAGCACTAGTGAGGGCACATCTGGAGAACTGTGTTCAGTTTTGGGGCCCTCACTACAAAAGGATATAGACAAATTGGAGAGAGTCCAGTGGAGGGCAACAAAAATAGATAGGGGGCTGGGACATATGATTTATGAGGAAAGGCTGAGGGAACTGGACTTATTTAGCCTGGAGAGGAGAAGACTGGGTGCACCTACATATTCTATTAATGCAAAGGGTAAACTCCCAGGTGCAGCATCTATACGTGCACCCAGGACACCAGCAATTTGACCTGGGGCATGGCACCCCTGAGTTGGCAGGGGGGCAGGGGAGTGCAGCTCCAGGCTCCGGGTGGTGGTGTTGGACCACGAAGGAGCTGGCAAGAACCAGGGGTTTGGCCCCTGGTTGGCTGGGCTGACCAGATGCAATATTCACCTGGTAGTCACCATCTACATGTATGTTTAATTACACATAATGACTCCACTGTAAATACTATGGGGATTTAAGAGCAGCCTTCAACTATCTGAAGGGTGGTTCCAAAGAGGATGAAGCTAGACTGTTCTCAGTGGTGGTAGACGACAGAACAGGGAACAATGGTCTCAAATTGCAGCAAGGTAAGTTTAGGTTAGTTATTAGGAAGATTTTCCTCACTAGGAGGGTAGTAAAGCACTGGAACAGGTTACCCAGAGAGGTGGTGGATTCTCTACTTCGGGAGGCTTTTAAAACCCAAGTAGACAGAGAATTGGCTGGGATGATCTAGTCCTGCTTTGCACAGGGGGTTGGACTAGACGACCTCCTGAGGTCCTTTCCAACTCTAATTTTCTATGATTCTGTGATTCTGTGTTGGCAGTCAGACTGGAAGCAGTGGTTGGGACCACAGATAGGAATGCCAGTCTTCTATGGTAGGCTTCAAAGACAGGCCCTATCAATACCAATGGTTACTGAATTTGGAGCTTGTGAGGATTCTCTCCCATGGTAGCATGCAAAGTTACAGACTCCAAAGTAGTGATTTATTATGATATTATGTCTTTGAAGGGAAGGAAAAAATCCAAGCCAGTTATAACTTCACAGAAAACTCTGCAGCATGCTTCATCACATATGTAGGTTTCCAAAATCTTTGAACATGTATCTGCTTGAAAAATCACAAAAAGTCACTAATGCTAAAATGTACTAGCACAAAACTTGCTATGGCAGTCCTTGCTGCTTTCAAAGTGAATCTTGTTGGATGCTGGAGATTTGTCCAAATGGAATAAAACAATAAAAAGGTAAAGCTTTGTGATGATAAATGTCACAGTAAAAAGAGCTGCTTTTCTTAAAGTGGCAACATAGTTCAACTTCTTGCTGAATGATCAGCTTGTTACTTGACTGAATCCAGAAATGCTGTCCAGTTGCTGAAATTTCACCAAATAAATACCCCTTTTTATGTTAAAATGAACAACTTATTAGGATAATATCAGTAGCAAACTTTGTACTCTGAGGCTGTTATGTCCAAATAACATAAAACCCAATTAAGGCTTGCTGGGTTTTTTTTAGTACAAGCAGACAGAGAGGTAAATAAAATATGGCTGGTTTAAATTAAGCCTCATGCAGATTTGCCTCAAAAATGATATACTTATCTTAAAAAATATAATTTTAAGAGTGTGAACAAAAGAAGATGATAGGGTGATGGAGTGATTTTTATTCTTAATTTGCTAAGAAGTAACAAATACTCAAACCAAACAACTCACCACAGTCCACCAATGTGTAATGAGTTCATATCTACTGAAGCTCAAACAGGGTGTGAATTAAGGGGGAGCTCATCCCCCCCCTCCCCCCGCCCCCGTAAGATTTGAAAATCATATTCTGGGGGGTGAGGTCTCCAGCGAATTGCTCCTTCACTTAGGTGGACTTATTAATCAATGAACTGGTTTAATTTTTTTTGCGTACCCCCTCGAGAGTCAAAGTGTAATTCAAACCCTGGTTCCAAACAAGCAACAGCGCAAAAAGGAGCCAAATTTCAAAGCCAAAAGGCTGTGGGCACACACAATCCTAGACAATTTACAATTCTATACAGTAAATAGCTGGTCTATAACTCATTGACTGAGAGTTAATGAGAATATGTGTTACTAAAACCCAAAAGAAAGATAAGGGGTAGTATAATGTGGTTTATCCTTTATTTCTATACCTTTCAAGGTCAGCAGGGAAAGCTTCCTGACAGCAAAAAGCAACAAGAAATATTGCACTGACCTACAGATTTCCTACTTTCCCATCAAAGGAATCCATGTGTAGAGACATTAAAGAACAATTCATCCCAACTGACAGCTTCCAAATAACTAGATGTTTTTTAATTGCTAGTATAATTAACCTTAATGGTATAATTGTTTAGCTCCCCAAAACAACAATAATAATAATTCCCTTCAATTCCAATTCACTCAGCAGACCTAGAAAAAAAATGATGTAAAGCAAAAGTTCTGGAAGGGAAAACAAATTAAAAATGGAAAATAAAACCTGAACAGATAAAGCTTGTAACTTTATCTGCTGTTACTGTCAACCTTTAAGGGGTAAATATATTCAAGCAAACTTCTTCAGACACATAATAAATATTAATAATTGCCAACTGCCTATAGGTTTTAAGTGACCTTTTCAAACAATATCCCAGCTCTCAAGTCTGATTAAGGACTGTGGTACATCCTTTAAAATCAGTGATGTTTTGAATGATTCATTCTTATTTATCCTCCCCCCACAGACTCCCTGTAAAACTTCCAGCTGGAGTAACCTCTACTGAAGAGATGTTGCAACACCCCTTTACTGAGCTTAGCCTATGGACCATGCATAACAAAACAAAAAGATGCTTTTGCTTCTTTAGGTTGAGGGGAATATTAGGTCAAATGCCCTCTCCCAGACAGCAGCAAAATATCTGCAGCTTCTTAGAACAGAAACCTAGGTGTTCCACACCAGTCAACAAAGCAAAGGACAAGCGTTCCAAAAGACTAATAACATGCAATTATGTTGTACTTAACAAGTTATCAAAAAATAACACCCAGACTATATTACAGCAGTCCCTTAAATGCCTAGTTGATCATTCCATTTTTCTTCATTTAAGAATTCTAATTCAGCTCATTGCTTAAATATTACTGGTAGATAATTCCCCAATTACTTTAATGGGAGAGAATTACAAAGGTATTTAAAGAGAACATACTTAAACACTTTGCTGAACTATAATTCAATTTATAGATCCCTATAAGTACATGAAACACAGGAATGTAAAGTAATGCCACCATGCATGAGTATTATACTTTGACATATACCACTCTTTCAAGGGCTTCCTGAAGACAGCCAGGGCTGATAGTTGTGTAGTCTGGTAGACAGAGCAATAGATTGGCAGTTGTGAAATGCAGGTTCTATATGTCTGGTCCTTGAGCCTGTCTTGGGTGTCCTTGAACAAACAAGAGGCAGACAAGGTTCCTTGGGTGAATCTGATATCTTTTATTAGACCAACCCAAATAGTTGGAAAATAATTATTAAGCAAGCTTTCGGGTTCAAAAACCCTTCGTCAGGCTAAGGAAATTTCAGCAGATGTGTTGGCAGGTTTTGCATTTCTTGTCATGGCACGGTCTGGATCTTTTTGGATCCTTTTGGATCATGACAAGAAATGCAAAACCATGACAAGAAATGCAAAACCTGCCAACACATTTATGGAAAACATGTAGGAGAGACCAAACAACAACTGCGCACCAGAATGAATGCACACCAGAAATCTATCAAAGACAGAAATACCCAATTACCGGTGGGGGCACATTTCTCACAAGAAAACCACTCTCTCTCCAATCTCTCAGTCCTGATCCTCAAAGTAAACCTACAAAACACTTCCCAGAGACGAGCCTATGAACTCCACTTCATCAACCTCCTGGATACTAAAAATCATGGACTAAATATAGACATTGGATTTATGACACATTATAACCTGCCTGACATCTGACTCCCCAGGTATCTCTCCACTTTCATCCCCCTCCTCTCCAGGTATCTCTCCACTTTCATCCCCCTTCTCTCTCTCTCCCCCCGCCCCCAACCTGGCAGCCTGTCTCTCACCCATTGACTCCTCAATCTACATTGTCACGGACTACCTGTCTTGTATGCATACCAGCCCAGCCACTGGCTTCTTTACTTTTCATTCCATCCAGGAAGAGCACACACCAACTGCTGAAAGTTCCTTAGCCTGATGAAGGGTTTTTGAACCCAAAAGCTTGCTTAATAATTATTTTCCAACTATTTGGATTGGTCTAATAAAAGATATCAGATTCACCCAAGGAACCTTGTCTGCCTATGTCCTTAGACCAACACGGCTACAACCTACACCCTTGAACAAACAAGTCACTTTCACTCTCTTTTCCCACCTGTGAAGTGGAAAAGAGTTTTATCTCCCTTGTAAAGGACTTTGAGACCTACTGATGGAAAGGACCTTACAAGAATTAGAGATTATTAATTACATTTTTAACAGCTATTTTCACCCTAGCTTCATCTCCTGGCATATTTTTCAGCAAACTGAATATGTTTTCTTTATTAATTAATCTGTACTACTAACAATGTATCTCAACTGTAAATACACTGCATTTTAGTATCATATGCACTATTACACGTGATTTTGTAATGAAGAGAGATATCTAACAGTATCAAACACATGCTTATGAAACTATGTTCTGATGAGTTATATAATGATCTTGTTCATTTCTCGACCTGTTCCATGGGGTGCATCAAAATGTGCTTTTGTTTTATATGAAGGGCAATTCATATGAAATTTCCCTTATTTTTCCCCCCTTATTAAACTTTCAGTCACCTTACATGATCTGTTACAGTATCTGTTCTTCTGTAAGCATTTCCCTTTTATTTTGCTCAGCAAAAATTGGATAGAGCTATCTTCAGTAGCACATATATTAAAAAAGGATCCATAAAAGTTGGATATGTTAATGCTTCAATCTCAGATACTGTAAAGGTCAGTGCAAAGGTTTCATTGTTCAGAATGAAATTAGTCACAATATTTTAATTTCCTATCCAACCAGAAATGTTATGTAGTAACTTAATCAGGAGTGGTAGAAATCGTTTTTGAAGTTAGTTTCTAAGGTAGGCCATTTCTGGCCACTCTAATTAAGTAGGGTTGAGGTATTATGAGATGCACCTAATATAATAGCAAAGGCTTGGGCTTTTTAATGATAATTATTTTGGTTTTCCGAAAGAAAACTATACAGTTAGGTAACAGATACTTTGATAAAGGCCCAGGTACAGTAAAATGATCTTTAGAACATGATGGCTATTTTTGTTATAGGGCATGTTTAAAACACTCTGGGTCTCTGGAACTGTTTGATTGAGAGAAATCCAACAGCTGCATTGCTGAGAGAACTCTCACCACAAATGTATGAGAACTTGAGAATTCCCACGGGCAATTAGTAGCAACTATATAATCAATCATCTTCAAATTTTACCCAATTGAGTCTCATACAACTGTTATTTAGCATGACTTTGTCAGGCTAGGGCTCCTAAGAGAACCCCTGCTTGCACGTGGAAAAAGACATATGCTGTTAATCTTTCATATTAAAGAAGCAATAGTGAACTAATAAAATACAATTAGCAAACCTATTCAATGTAGTGGCATCTAGCCAATGTTGCCATTTTAAAAGTTCCTGCCTTTTTTGTTAGTGCCAGTTTTCCTTTCCTTCTGTGTTCTCACAAGTTCCAAATTAAACTCTTCAGTTGTATGATTTAGCTTCTATGGTAAGATGATCAAACTTTCTTTCATTGGGAAGTAAATGTTCTTTTGTGAGAGAGCTGGGAAAGCATTTGCTGTTCTATTAAAAACTCCATTTAAATTTTCTTTCATCGATACCCTTAGGGCTATGAGAAGAGAATCATTAAAAATAAATACACAAGTTATCTTTCATAAAATGCAGACACTGACACTGCACAGCCTCCTTGAGCATGGACATAGTATTTTCATACATTAATACCTAATCTGAGCATTGATTGCATGTTATCACCCATAAAAGATATGATGTCTTATTTTTAGTTTTCAGATTAGCTGTTATAGTTGAAGACAGCAATGTAAATGCTGTCTGCTCACTGCATAGCAAAATATTTGACGCTGCTTCGGAACAAATAATCACACTCGTAAAGTTCTGTGTTATATCAGATATTCTGAGATGCTGTTAATTAAGTTTTGACAGCTGTTGTCAAGTCTTTGCTTCAACATTCACCATGAGGGTGGAAATATGCCAGAATCAAAGATAAGTTTTATAAAAAAAATTACTGCAACCAAGGGTCAGGCCAGAAGACATAGAGGAAAAGCAATTGAGCTCCTAAAACAGATAAGCCTCCCAGACTGGATAACTGGATCCCAGCCATTTAAAAATAAAGGGTCAAACAACTGAACACAATCAATAGTAGAGTTTTCTAACTCTGGACCATGACATCCAGATTTGAGAAAGAAGATACTGGAAAACTAAGAAACAGACGTGTAAGTCTGACTCCTGAACTTCAAGAGATTCTAAATTCTCTGAATGACAAGAAGGAAAAAAAAAAAAAGAAAGAAAAAGGAAATTTGAAAAGCAAAATTTTGATTAAAGAGAGCTGGCCAAAAGTTACTGGGGGCCATGGGAGGATCTACAATTTTGAAAAGGGGGCGTAGATGATTTGGTGCATCATCACCAGTGATCCTGGCTTGCTCTGTTTAAATATAACAAATTCTCTGACAAAACATCCCACACACACATACACACACACACACACACATCGTTTGAACACAATGTTTTCTTGATATAGTTATGTTTTATTGATATATTTACCATTTTAAAGCAATTTGGAAGCCTACCAGTACTTCAAACATTATAATAAAATAAATTCTAAATACATATATATTTTGGCATTTGATCTTGGAATTTTTATCATAGAAAATCAGAGCTTCCCCTACCACCTTACTTCACCAGGACATGGATCCAGCTGCAGCTGTCCCCACCCTGCTTTGTGGCTCTGAACAGCCACGATATACCGAGGCCCTGCCCCAGCCCCTGCTCATGCTGTTGCCCCTCACTCCCAACCCACAGCCACCTGGCCCTGCCAGGGTCCCTCACTGCAAACCTGCAGCCCCCCAGCCGTACTGGTGCCCCTCACTTCTAATCCACAGCCCACCCCAACCCTGCCAATGCCCCTCACACCCAACCCACAGGCCCCACAGCCTTGCTGGTGCCCCTCACTCCTGACTCACAGCTCCCTGGACCAGCCAGTGCCCCTTACCACCCCTGACCCACAGCCCCCTGGGCACTGCCAGTGCCCCTAGCCCCTGGCCCACAGCCCCTCAGCCCTACAGGTGTCTCACAATCCCACCCCACAACCCCCTGGCCATGCCAGTGGACTTCACTCCCAACTCATAGGTTCCTGGCCCTACCAGTGCCCTTCACTCCCCAACCCCAAGCCCCCACCCCCAGCCCTGCTGGTGCCCCTCACTTATGACCTGAATCCTGCTGCCCCCCCACCCCAGCCCTGCCAGAGGGGTCCCCAGCTGCCAGAGCTATGGGGTGCGAGGGCCCACAACCCTTTCCCCCCTGCAGCACCCAAGTCCTGGCTGCTGCTAGGGCTGTGCGAGCTTTGGATCCGGAGAAGCTTCAGATGTTTCAGGGTCTGAAGCAGCACATCCAGGTCACAGCGCTGGCCTCATTCGGCTTCCCGAAGCGGTTTGGAGCCGCCTCATAGCCGCCTCAGACATCCGGCCATAGGGTATAATGGGGAAACAATAAAATATCTATAACTTTGTTGATTTGTGTCTGATTTGGAAGACATTTTCAGGGATGGTAGATTCTATAGAGAGGATGAATCCTGCCAAGTTTCAGGAAGATCAGTGCAGGGGTTTGGGGGGAACCATACCCCAAATTCTTGAAAGCAAAACTCATGTCACATCTAGGCATTACAATATAGCAGGGTAAAAACTGCAGGGGCGGTGGCTCTTACTGAGGCCACAAAGCCTGCCAAGTTTCACGAAGATCAGTGCAGGGGTTTTGGGGCAACTGTACCCCAAATTGTTGAAAGCCAAACTCCTGTCACGTCTATGTGTTACAACACGGGGGCGGGGGTCAAAACTGCAGGGGTGGAAGCTCTTTTTGAGGCCACAAAGCCTGCCAAGTTTCAAGAAGATTGGTGCAGGGGTTTGGGGGGGGAACTGCCCCTCAAGCTGCGGACAAGCAAAACTCGTGACATGGGTGCTTGAGGGACTGACTGTGTCTGTCTTGGGCCGGGAGAGACTACTGCAGACCCAGCTGCTAAGCTACTGTGTTACCAGTTACCAGTCAATCATGATTCACTCAGGGACCAGCTCAATACACAGGACCTAGCTACTACATAATGACTTAGCAAGCAACAATTAGCACCTAGAAAACCAGGCTAAGGAGAGGAAAGAATCAATACAGACAATCAACTGCCCCAAGACAGAGACAGTCTTGGCACGAGTTTTGCCTGTCAGCAGCTAGGGGTGCAGGGCCCCAGAACCCCCCTGCACCAATCTCCTTAACAGCTGGCAGGCGTCGTGGCCTCAGCAGGGGCCACCTTCCCTGCAGCTGTCACCCTGCTGTCCCTTAACACATGCAGTGTCACCCATGGCACGAGTTTTGCTTGTCCACAGCATGAGGGGCAGTTCCCCCCAAACCCCCGCACCTATCTCCTTGAAACTTGGCAGGCTTTGTGGCCTCAGTAAGAACTACCACCCCTGCAGTTTTGATCCCTCCTGTGGTGTGACACACAGCTGTGACATGAGTTTGACTTTCAAGAATTTGGGGTACAGTTCCCCCCAAACCCCTGCACCGATCTTCTTGAAACTTAGCAAGTTTCATGCTTTCAGCAGAGGCTACGCAAGTTTCATCCAAATCGGACAAGAAACAACAAAGTTAGAGGTTTTTCATTGATTCCCCATTATACCCTATGGCCGGATCTCCGAGGCAGCTCCAAAGCTTCAGAGCCGCTTGGGCCAGATGGAAGCGGAAACCCGGTCCAGAGCTCCGGATCTGATCACTGCTGACTCACACAGGCCTAGCTGCTGCCTGTGGGAGGCAGCAGCTCCTGTGGCCAGAGTGGAGCAGAGAGCAGAGCCCAGCTCCCCCTTCCCTGCGGGTGGCACAGATGGAGCTGAGCCAGGGGGCAGAGAGAGATGCAGGTTGCACACTGTGGGATCTGGGTGCCCCATCCTGCAGCCTACCTGCCAGGGGCTTCTGCAGCCCAGCAGGTGGGATGCAACATGGGAGGGGAGAGTGGGATAGGAAGGCCTGGTGCCACTGCCGGGAGACCATTCAAAGAGGAGACAGTGTCATTAACAGATGTGCAATGAAGAGTTTAGAAGAAATCAGGTAGATTATTACAATCCATGAAATCAAGTGTCTCCCTCACTGCTGCCTGAATAGAAATGCTGCTGCTGCTGTTGGTTTTAAACTTTAGGTGGATCAGGAATCAAAGGGGGGTGGGTGCAAGTGCACCACTGTACCCTCTCCTGTATCTGCCCATGTTGGGGATATTATGTTTTTGCGTTGCTTCAAAACTTCTTTATGAAGGTACCAATGAGACCTGTAATTGGTGAAACTGCTGAAGACACCTTTTAAGAACCAGGTTAAGTGGAACTAGGATCATTCAGATCAGGGTGGTTTGTAACAGACTGGCAAATTAAGAATGAGCTACTGAGCTGTTTGCTGCAGCTTTTACTTCAAAAGGTGCTGCTTCCAACTGGCTGGGACTCTTCACTAGTCTTGTGGAACTGATGGGAGCAGCAGTGACCTCTGAAAGCAGCAGCAGACAGCTGGAGCATTGCAGTGGTTCCATACAGTTGTCTGCAGTGACTCTGTATGGCCCAGTATATTTTGCAAATGCTCATCTTCACAGGAGGATTAGGGACCAAACCTTTGAAGTATCCAGGTTCTACTTTATTTCTAGGAAGGTTGCTTGATTCAGAAAAAAATTGAACAAGTAGTGCCAAGAAAGAAAGTTACGTTTGGTAAATCCAGTGCAATTTGTTATATAGATGTAAAATAATTGTGTATTTGTGTCAAATCTGTCCCACTAAACACCTGTGAGCCAATCAGCCCTATCCATTGGCTTCTCTGGAAATGTGGGGCTGAAGCATAATAAAAAAGTGCTGGAAGGTCAACTAGTTCAGCCCCTTGCTGAAGGCAAAATCAGAGATCTGTCATCTCCAAACCAATTATGATGGATGCCAGAGAGGATAAGGAACAGGGGTCCTGGTTTTATCTGATAAAAATATCCCCAATTTTGAGATAAAAAAGTAAACCCAAATCCACATTTTTTTCCATGATTAAAATGAAACACCACTATAATCATGGATAAATGTGGATTTGGGGTTACTTCTTTTAATCTGAAAAGTAGGGATTTTTTTTAATTACAGAAAACCAGGATCCCTGGTAATGAATAGGGAATAGATCACTCCACATGCACTCTTCTGTGTAAAGCACCTGCCCCAGCCACTGTAAGAGAGAGAATACTGGGCTAGATGGACACAGTATGGAACTTCTTGGGTGCATCTACATGAGATGCTTTACTGCACAGCAGACTAATTTGCTACCATTTATACAGGCATGAAAATTAGGGTGCAGTAGACTAATTTACTTTGCTGCCAGATAGTCCCAACATATACAAGTAGTATCTAGCAGTGCAGTAAATTGCTGTGCTTAAATACACATGTAGTTGGTGACGCCAGTATTAGTTTACTCCAGCTCAAATTGAGTTGGAGTATATTCAGCTGCAGTAATTGCATGTGTAGATGCATACCTTATGTTCTTATTCCTGTATAAACCATCTCATCAAAATGTTTGTTTAACCTGTCATTAAAAAAGTTTCACAACCTCTCTCAGAAATGTTTTAACCACCCTCAGTTAGAAAGTTCTTCCTAATATCCATGCTAAACCTCTCCTGTTGCAATTTAAGCCTGTTCCTTCTTGTTCTGTCCCCTGTGGATGTAGAGAACAATTGATTGCCCTCCTCTTTATAGCAACCCTTTTTTATTTTAAATCGTATCAAATACCTACTCAGTCTTCTCTTCTTTACACTACTTACACTCTAACACTGCTATTGACTTTACCCATTACAACTATGTTCTTTCTGAATTTTTTTTTTAACACAAAAGTGTTTGACTTAAAAGTGACATTTTGTCGCATGGTTTTTCTTGGATTAAGACTTTCAAAGATCACAAAGGACATAGGGCTGCAGATTTCTTCAGTGTCTTGACACTGAAACTACCAAATGGCCACATTATCTAACAAGGCTGAACAGTTTTTAGGCGATACAAAAAGGGTGAAAATGAAAGAGTAAAATACAAAATGGTGAGGGAGGGGTTTATTATAGAGAAGAAAGGAAAAGAGAGAAGCTGCCCTAAGAGACCAGGCACAAAAGTAGGAATTAAATCAACTACCCTGAAATAATATTCCCACTTAACTGCATAGCATGTTTTTTGTCATTTTAACCCTACCCTCAGTTTGTAGCTCTGGAACTTCATCAATGGGTGCATCTACATGAGACACTACTGTGCAGTGGTTACTGAGCATTTATTTAGCTCTTGTAGAATCATATACTAAATAAATGTGTAGTAGCTGGAGTTACTGTGCAGTAGCACCAACATATGCCTTTTTAGTAACACTACTGTCCAGTAGCCTAATAATACTATGCAGTAGCATATTAGCACTGTTGGTGTTGTGACAGTCTACCGTGCAGTATTATTCGGCGAGTGCATGGTTAGTGTCTCATGTAAATTTGCC
>NW_005842665.1:502888-505098 GCF_000455745.1 Alligator sinensis | reverse complement strand
GGGAAAGAGCTGCAAAACAAAGCCAACTCCATAAGCCTCAGGTTAGTGTATCGGTATTTAGTAAAAAAGACCATGAACAGGCATCTAGCAGTTAACTTCCTGAGTTCTGTAGCCCTCTACTAGAAAAAAGTAGCCTTATTTCTTAAGAATCTTTTGCCATCATGTTCTATCTCTAAAAAGACTGTTTGGCTACTCTTGTCAGAGGAGGCCAAGAAAACTAGACATCCTTCTCCTATTCACTTTCAATGGGACTGGGATGCCTGTCTCATTTCAGTTCCTTTGAACATAACTCCTGGCACTGCACTGAAAAACTGCTCCGAGGAAGAAAGGACAAACACTAACATTGGACCCCAAGGCCATGTCCCTATGAGTGATAAAGTAAGCTTTTCAGCACCTCAAAGGCTTTTGAGGCACCACAAAATGCACACAACGTACGTGAACTGGTTTGCCATGCTGCATAAATTAGATACTAGGAAATCCCGGTATCTAATAAAAGTGTGGGGAAAAAAAGCAAGGTGGTGCACATGTCTTTAGCGTGTGCTGCCCAAAACTAGAGCCTGGCTGGCCAGAGACATGCTCCAGCTGCTGGCCAGGCTTTGTCTGCCCAGATCACCACTGCTGCAGGCACGGGAGACCCCCAGTGCCCCAGGTAAGGCTGCACCCTCCCCTACCCCACCCAGGGCAATTTGCCACATGCCAGAGTGTGCATGAAGGGGCATTTCCCAGGGACTACTAACAGCGGTACAAATATGTGATGCTGCTAGTCGTTCCCAGGGAAACACACATGCATGCTCACGGGGATGTGTCCCAAGTACCTTAGGTTAGATGTTGCAATGCCTAAAGGTGAGGCACCTGGCCTGGAAGGTGATCTAAAATCTAGGTATTAGGTGCCTAGATTCCCTATAAAGTCAGTTCAAGAAGACAGACATCTCCAGAGAGAGACCAGAAAGAGGTTGTGACACAAAGGAACACAAAGCATGGGAGTATGTCTAAACTCCTGCCTCTTTCTAGGTTTTAGACACCTGACCAAGGGCTGCAGCTGGTGCATCAGGTGCTGCTGTCCAGTTAAGGATCCAGAGGATGGAGTCCCTTTTTATACAGCAGACTACTAACATATTACTGTGGTGTACCACATACCTTCTGCCCAATGGCTAGTGGTTATAGCAATCACTCAGGAAGTGGAAAACTTGGTTCTAGGCCCATTTCAACTTGAGGGAATTTGCACCTTCTTCTTCCACTTAGAAGAGTATCCTTAAACACCAGGCTACAGAACAAATAGGGAAAGGGGCTCTCTCCACCCCTCCTCTGAAGTTGTGCAAAGAGTACAAGCATCATGGGGTCAGGAGGAGACCAAGCAAGAAGGAGTCAGGCTCCATGGCTCAGTTGTTAGGGCACTCAGATGGCATGTGACAGGCCTGTGTTTTGTCCTCTGGAGTGTATGTGCCTTTTACATTGAACAGAAATAAATCAGTGAGCAGGGACTGGGATCATGGTAAAACATGTGTGCATTCTAGCATGTGGCGCATCTTTCAAGTTGCCAGGGGGTAGAGAGCCTGGCACTAGGGAACAGGTCTCTGTGATGGGCTTCCACAATGGCAGTTGCGTGATTAGGTTCAAAGGAATTTTATCCCTCATTCCCAATGTTGCACATCCTGCCATGCATTCCTGAAACTGCAGGACATGTCATTTTGTGACATTGGGCATAAAAATCCTCTAATCCAAATCATGCATTTATATTAACATCTGCAAAGGACGCAGATGTAAGGTACAGGAGGTGATAGCACCACTCTACTCAGCACTGGTTACTTCTCATCTAGAGTACTATGCAGGGTCTGGGATCCACTGGTTCAGAGGTGGTTGACAAAAATGATAAAAGGGTGGTAAGGCAAGCCATATAAGAAAAGGTAGAGAGAACCACAGATGATTAACTTGGAGAAGGAGTGGTGATAAGAGGGACATGATAGCAGTATTCAAATATCTGAAAGGTTGCCATAAAGAAGAGAGAGGATAACTTATCTCCCTTGCTGCAAAAAGAAGGAAGTAAAGCAATTCCTTTCTATTTCTGGAAATTAGATTTCGGTTCTATATGAGAATATATTTTCTTGCTGTTAGAACACTAAAAGTGGAAAATACTGCAAAGGGAAGTTGTGGAATTTCCTTAATTGGAACTTTCCAAGAAGAGTTTGGATAAATATTTGATAGGGATGATT
>NW_005842665.1:491370-502878 GCF_000455745.1 Alligator sinensis | reverse complement strand
ACTTGTGCAGGGAGCTAGACCAGATGATCCTTGTGGTCCTTATCAACCCTATGATTCTAAGAGTATGTATAAAATTCTAATCACAGACTGCATGGATAACTTCTATGGAAACAGGAATAAACACTGATTATTGTACGAAGGATTATGCAACGAGTAAAATCTATTAGCTTTTCTATGGCAATGTATATGCATCCAGTATAAAACTTGCCGCTACAGTTTTTCTCCTAGCAAAGATACCCAGCAAGAAAACAAAGTCCATTTTAGTAGGCTTAGGTACCCATCTCAATGGTCAAAGATATGCCCCTTTCTGCAAAGGATCAAAGAATCAAAGAAAATTTGGGTTGGAAGGGACCTCAGGACATCACCTAGTCCAACCCCCTGCTCAAAGCAGGAGCATCCCCAACTAGACTATCCCAGCAAAAGGTTTTCTAGTTGGGTCTTAAAAACCACCAAGAATGGAGATTCCACCACCTCTCTGGGTAACCTGTTCCAGTGCTTTACTATCCTCCTAGTGTGAGGTTTGACTATCCTTTGACTAAAAAAAAAGCTAAATTCTTTTGTGAAACTGCGTGGCCACGCTATCAGCTAGATAATCAAGAACATTGGCCTCGGGAGAAAAGTGTTAATTATAATACCATCTTACAATTGATTTTGTTCTGCCGGCAAAATGATAAATGAAAAAAATTAATATATGCGCAAGCGTTTATGTCTCTTTGTAGAGATAAAAAGGTTTTGGAGGAATGTGGATTGGGGGTTGGGGTCTGTGAGATGGCTGTGGCTCGACCAACTGCAAATCCTGTCCTGGACTGTCCGGAGCCGGAGGCTCTTCCCCCTCTGTTGCCTTTACTGTATTCTCTTCCTCTTCCCCCTCCTCCTCCTGATTCATCTGATTCCTCGTTGACATCTGCTCTTCCTGCTTCTTCCCCCCCTGAGGCAGAGATTAAAAACACTCCCCAACCTAGGAATCTGGAACAGCACCAACCCTGGCCGTCAGGTGCTTGGCAATCTCCAAATTCCCCGATTTCTCCTGATACAACCCCGGGAGGTGGGTGGAGAACACAGTTAAAAACAGACTCCGGGGTTAAAAAAAAACATCGCAAGAAATCTGATCCTGGCCGTAGAAAGGGAAATAAGGTATTTCCCCTAAAAAAACAAGTGATACCAGGGCCTCTCGAAGACGAGGGAGAGCCAACTTACCGTCGAAACTTTGTGCACATTCCTTTCACTACATCAGATTTATATAATTGATAAAACAATACCCCCAGGTTGAGAGAAGATCCTAAAAAGATACAAAACCTGTTTAAAATGATTTTCAAAACCCATAACCCAACCTGGGCAGATGTTCAGTCTCTTTTAGATATCCTGTTGACACCAAAGGAGAGGAGAATGATAATAGACAAAGCCCGTGAGTACGTGGAAAAGGAAATTACCGCAGGGAACTTGCAAAAAAATAAAGACGATCATGTCCCCACCCAGGAGCCAGATTGGAAACCAGACCAAAATATGACCTCTATCCGCGCCTATCAAAAATATATCCCTCGAGGATTAAAAAATGCTATAAAAAAACCTCAAAATTTTAATAAGATATATGAGGTCCGACAAGAGACAAATGAGACCCCGAGTGCTTTCTTAAAAAAAATTTACACTACTTTCAGACAATATACTCATGAGGACCCGGAGGATACATCAAACGCTCGCGTGGTAAATATGATCTTTATAGGTCAGAGTGCACCGGACATTAAAAAAAAATTACAAAAAACAGATAAAACAGCAGGTATGCCTATTTCCCAACTAATAAACATTGCTTACCAAATATTTATTAACCGAGAAAGTGTTCAGGAAAAAAACCCCCAAAAAACAATAAACTGTTTGTTTTTAAAAGGGATTCAGATTAAAAGAGACTGGAGGCCCGGGAGGAAAAAATAACCCAGATCCCAGTGTCCCCTGACAAGCTTCTGATTAAAATACAACTAAGAGACAGAGATGAATTGGTAGATTTTCTCATCAATACAGGTGCTGCCCATTCTGTCTTAACTCAAAAACTAAAACCTTTAAGTAAAAAGACTGTGCCGGTGATAGAGATTACAAAAAAGACAATAACACAACCCTTTCTACAGCCAATGACCTATAATCTTAAACAGGCCAAAGTCACCCATCAATTTTTATACATACCAAACTGCCCCGTTCCCCTTTTAGGGAGAGACCTCCTCTATAAACTACAAGCTATGTTGTTGTTCCAGGATGGGCAAATGTTTTTAACAGTGCCCCCTGAAAAGGGGTGGCATTTGCAAGCTTGCCTTCTCGGCCTTCTCCAAAAAAAAAATACACCAGATATTCCTCAAACCCTGCTCGATGCTGTTGTTCCATGGGTATAAACAGGTCACCGACCCGAGAAGGCTAAAAATGCTGACCCTATAAAAATTCAACTTTTGCCAGGGGCCCAGCCTCCATATATAAAACAATATCCAATGCGGATGGAAGCCAAAAAAAAATTAAAGCCGTTAATTAAACGGTTCCTGGAGGTATGGCTTTCTCCATAAATACACATCAGCTTTTAACACACCCATCTTGCCTATAAAAAAGCCTAAAAATAACAAATATCGTTTTGTCCAAAACTTGAGAGCTGTAAATAAAGTGGTCATAAATATATACCCTGCTGTCTGCCTTAAATCCAAATCATAACTGGTTTACAGTTATAGATTTAAAAGATGCTTTCTTCTATATACCGGTAGAGAGGGGATCTCAGGAAATAGTTGCATTTGAATGGGAAGACCCAGATACTAACATTAAGACTCAGTTTTGCTGGACTGTCTTACCCCAAGGGTTTAAAAACAGCCCAACCCTATTCGGCACTGCATTAAGCAAAAATCTACATAGGCTAAAACTGCCACTGTCCTGTGCTCTTTTACAATATGTGGATGACTTGCTTTTAACAGCCACCACTAAAGCAAGCTGCTTGGAGGAAACAATTTGCCTCCTTAATTTTCTAAGACAAAAAAGATACCGTGTCCCCAAAAATAAAATACAGCCCATGTCCCAGAAGGTAATATACCTGGGATTTAAATTACAGCCTAGTCAAAGAGCCCTGTTGCCTAAAAAAAAAAAAGCTATATGCCAGCTAACACCCCCAATAACAAAAAGACAACTACGGGGATTTTTAAATACAATAAGTTTTTGCAAGATTTAGATTCCAAATTTTGGGGTTATTACAAAACCTCTATATAGAGCTACACAGCCCAATAAAAAAATAAAACATATAAATCAGACCTTAAAAAAACACCTTACAAAAATTTGCCAAGAAGCTCGACTCAAATAGCCAGAGGCCCTACCCTTGGCCCTGTTACAAATAAAAATCACACCACATTCTAAATTGGGATTAAGCCCATTTAAAATTATATATAATAAGCCTTACCCTCTGAGTCTGCCCATAAATACTAAACAACAATTACATGTTTTAAAAAAAAAAAATTAAGAAAAATATATAATCCTTAATTTCTATTTTGTCTTCCATACATCAACAGATACAAGACATGCTACAGACACAAAACCAGTCTCCTGCCCCAGAAAATCGATTATTACCTAAAAATTACATCCTTATAAAAAATTAAAACAAAAAACCACTTCGAGCCAGATAAAAGGGCCCATATAAAATACTTTTAACAACCCCGACAGCAGTCAAAAAAATAAAAACTTAAATACATTCCAGTCGCCTAAAGCCAGTGGCTGGACCAAAACAAAAAAAAATCCCTGCAAACTCTGGGACCAGAGGCAGAAAACAATAAAAGATAGAGCCAATAAAAGAATTAAAATTCCTATTAAAAAAAAAAAAACCCTTTAAATAATTTGTCAATCTTTAATCAAATTTTACAAGCCTTATTATAAAATTGTTCAAGGTTTTATTATAAAACACCCTAATCTGTCCACTCCTACTCATAAAAAAAAAAAACAACCTTTTACAACAAAAAATTAACCCTCAAAAAAATGTCTAAATTTATCTGGCCTAAGCTTTTCCTGGTTAACTTCCTGGCTTCCTAATTTTAAATAATTAAAACAGTTATTTAATAGAGTTGTTTTATTTTATATTGTAAAAATCATGGTCTGTTGCTGTCTACAATATTTACCTGTTTTTTATCTATCTTCAAGCCTAAGATAAATTAAATAATTTTACAAACAAAAAAAGCTAAAAATACTAAATTTATATTAAGTCAAATTAAATAAAGCAATTATAATAAAAATAATTAAAAATGCTCCAGAGAGGGGAATGTGAGGTTTAACCTAAAAACCACTATACAAAGCCCAAGCAAAAGTCTCTGTTATGTAACCAACGCCCATCTGCAATGATAAGGAGGAGACAGTCTTAGATAAAGGAGGCTTAAAAACAAAAGCAGAATCAGAGGACTAGGGCAAAGAGCTAATTAAAATACTAAAAATTACGCCCCTAGGTGGGGAGAAAGTATGCTAATAAAACATACTTTTATTAGCATAATAAAAAGTATTTTACATATACATACATATTACAAATACATACATATTTTTATGTATATAAATAAAATACATAACTAAAACACAGATATAAAGACATGCTCAATAAAAAACTCCTTACGTCACTCCTTTATAACCAATTAACAAACAAAAAAGCTTATAAAGGTCCAATACTCCTATATAAAAGATGCTTAAAATTAAAAATCTATGTGCTTGTTACATAAAATTATTCCGCTTGCACCTTTTATTGCTAACAATAAATCTTCTTTATACTTTCACCCCTGATATCTTTATTAGCCTTTACATACTGGACACAATCCCAGACTTGAGCTGGGGCTCAACACTAGTGAGAAAATTTTTCCTAATATCTAAACTAAACTTCCCTTGATGCAACCTGAGACTGTTGCTCCTTGTTCTGTCATCTGCCACCACTGAAAACAGTCTAGCGCCATCCTCTTCGGAACACCCCCTTCAGGTAGCTGAAGGCTGCTATTAAATCCCTCCTCAGTCTTATGTTCTCTAGACTAAATAAAACCAATTCCCTCAGCTTCTCCTCAGAAGTCATGCGCCTCAGCCCCCTCATCATTTTCCTGCCCTCTGCTGGAATCTCTCCACATCCTTTCTGTAGTAGGTGGCCTAAAACTGGACACTGTACTCCAGATGTGGCACAACCAGTGGTAAATAGAAGGGAATAAATAATTTCTCTGGATCTGCTGGCAATATTCCTATCATTGCAGTACAGTATGCTGTTAGCTTCCTGAGCAACAAGGGCACACTGTTGGCTCATATTCATCTTATTGTCCACTGTAACCCCCAGGTCCTTTTCTATAGAGCTGCTGCCCAGCCAGTCAGCCTCCAGTCCCTACTGGTGCATGGGACTGTTCTGCCCTAAACGCAAGACCTTGCATTTATCCTTGTTGAACCTCCTGAGATTGCTTTTTGCCCAAAACTCCAATTTGCCTAGGTCACTCTGAATACTAACCCTACCCTCCAGCATATCTACTACTCCCCCCAGCTAGTTGTCATCTTCAGACTTGCTGAGGATGCACTTTATGCCATAGGTTGTTGATGAAGACATTGAACAAAACTGACCCCAGGACCAAACCTTGGGGGACTCCACTTGATACCAGCTGCCAACTAGACATCAAGCCATTGATTACTACTCTCTGAAACCAATGCTCAAGTCACTTTTCTATCCATCTTACAGTCTATTCATCCAGCCCATAGTTCCTTAGCTTGTCTGCGAGAATGTCGTGGGAGACACGCCACAACATTCAACTTATCAAAAGCCTAGCTAAAAATCAAGATATTCCACATCTCCCTACATCCACAGAGCCAGTCATCTTATCAGAAGGCAATCAGCTTTATTAAGTATCACTTGCCCTTGGTGAATCCATGCTGATTGTTCCTAATTATTGTCTTCTCCTTCAAATGCTTAGAAATGGATTCCTTGAGGTTCTGCTCCATGATTTTCCCAAGGACTGAGGTAAGGTTGATTGGTCTGTAGTTCCCTGGATCCTCCTTGTTTCCTTTCTTAAATATGGATGCTATGTTTGTCCATTTCCTATCATCTGGGACCTCTCCTGATCGTAGTGAGCATGGATCATGTTTTTGTCTGATAAAAAAAAAAATCCCCAATTTTTGGGTTAAAAAAAGTAACCCCAAATCCACAATTTTCCATGACTAAAATGAAATACCAGTAATACCCAGGATCCCTGGTCATGAATTTTCAAAGATGATGGCCAGTGGCTCTGCAATCACATCAGCCAACTCCCTCAGCACCCTCAGGTACATCCTGTCTGGCTCCATGGACTTGTATATGCCCAGCTTTTCTAAACAGTCCCTAACCTGTTCTTTTGCCACAGGTTGGCAGCTCACCTCCTCCCCAAACTGTGTTGCCCAGTGCAGTAATCTGGGAGCTGATCTTGCCTGTGAAGACTTAGGTGAAAAAGTCATTAAGTACTTCAGCCTTTTCTGCATCCTCTGTCATTAGGTTGCCTCCTCCATTCAGTAAGGGATCCACACTTTCCCTGATCTTCTTCTTGTTGCTGACATATTTGTGGAAACCTTTCTTGTTACCCTTCATGTCCCTTGCTAGTTCTAACTCCAACTGTGCTTTGGCCTTCCTGACTTCATTCTTACATGCCCAAGCAATACTCTTATGCTCCCCCCAAATTGTTTGTCCAAGTTTCCACTTCTTAAAAGCTAAATTTTGTGATTTAGTTTACTGAAAAGCTCCCCGCTAAGTCAAGCTGGTCTTCTGCCATACTTGCTAGTCTTCCTGCACATCAGGATGGTTTGTTCCTGCACTCTCAGTAAGGCTTCTTTCAAGCCTTACTGAGGGTAAGGAACAAACAGGCCTGGAGAATGTGGTCACCTCCTCCTCAGTTTTGCCATAAGTATGATTAAGGGATCAGGCCCTGCTCATGAGACAAGTCAGGGAATGCCTACTTTGAGAAGTCAGTTTCAGGACCTTCAGGGCTCTAGCATGTGCTTGGGCTCTGAGCTTTGGGTTAGCATCAGTGCTTAGGCTGCTTTGTACATGCTCACTAGCAGAAAACTAGGCAGTACAGATGAGTAGCAGTACTGCGATGGCTGTGACCTAAGTGGTATACCTGGGGCTTCTCTACACTACTTGTGTAATACCGATGCAGTATATAGGATATCTTTTGTCAGGTGGCCCAACTACTGCACTTCATGCCAAATGGAATATGCTAAGCCAAAAAAATATGTATCCAAATGAGTGGTTTTGCCAGCAGAGCCAGGTCTGGTAGGGGATATGACCTTTTCTCACCCTTGGACAATGTATCTATGTTCGCAAAACTCTATAGTTTGCTATAGTGTAGACAAGGACACAAGCAGGCAAAACATTATAAAGAGGCCCAAAGACTTTTGAAGACTGTAATAAGTGCCACTCTCAAGACACTGATGTTAGTCTGGTTGTTGTTGTTGTTGCGTTTTTTGTGGTTTTTAATCTGGAGAGCAAAGGGAAATAAAGAGATAAAAATTATCTTCTCACCTCTCTGAACATCAGTTTTTGAAACAAATGTATAGATGTCCTGTGAAACGTATTTTAGCTTTAATTTTGCAGAAAAATGTTTTCAGTGTCATGAATCTCATTTGAGATCTGCATGGGCTTTCCAATTTAGTTGTGATGGAAATTTAGAAAAAAACAAAACAAAACAATGACTTTTCACAGTGTGACACTTAATTGTTTGTTATTGCCTACTGTTAGAAAAAATAACTTTTTAATCTTTCTTAACCCTGTTTAGATGGTTTTGTCAGGTTTGACCTAGAAACCACTACACAAAGCCCAAGCAAAAGTCTCTGTTATGTAACTAATGCCCATCTGCAATGATAAGGAGGAGACAGTCTTAGATAAAGGAGGCTTGAATACAAAAATCAGAATCAGAGGACTAGGGCAAAGAGCTGATTTAAATATTAAGATTCACACCCCTAGGTGGGGAGAAAGTATGCTAATGAAACATACATGTATGGAAATGAGATACATAGCTAAAACACAGGTATAGAGACATGCTCAGTAAAGAACTCCTTGCGTCACTCCCTTATAACCAATTAGCAAACACGAATGCTTATGAAGGTCCAATACTCCTGTATAAAAGATGCTTAGAATTAAGAATCTGTGTGCTTGTTACGTGAAATTATTCCGCTTGCACCTTGTATTGCTAGCAATAAATCTTTATACTTTCACCCCTGGTATCTTTATTGGCTTTTGCATACCAGGCACGATCCCAGACTTGAGCTGGGGCTCAACAGTTTGATACCTCCCTATCAAAGGCTAAACATGTTAAATATCATGTATTACCTGAACACTCAGTCTCAGATACACGGGTTGTTTTTTGAAGAATTTTTATTTCTCAGTCCAGGATAAGCTAAACAAAATGGTGTTCTGGATTTTAAATTGGATGCTTACTTTATTTTATGCAGCAGGCAACTACACATTCATCTTTCCTAACCATGCTGGCTGCAGAAGGCTTCCAGGGAGTAAACTATTGGGGGCACAACTGGACCAGAGCATTAATTTGGCATTTATCCATTTGCCAGAGCTCCCTAATGAAGGCAAAAGGAGCAATGGCTGCTTCTCCAGCCTACATAAGGAAATGACAACCCAAGTGTGGGGAAAACATCAACCCCATCACCTGGATTTAGTTCCTTACACAAAGGCCAGTTATCCCCTTGGTTTGGGAGGGAAGCAATGAATTTCAATGACAGAAAATGTCATGGTGGTGCTTGATGCATGCTGGCTTTATAATTAAAATACACAACACAAAGTCAGTCATAAAACAATGCCTAAGGCAATATCTAATACATGATGATGTTTTATTTTCCTTATCACTTTGTATTTTTATCATCAACACAGAGAGTTCATTAAATCTGGAAAGCTGTTGAAATTATCTGACAATGATTGCTAGAGAGAACTATTGATCCAAGCTACCGTAAAGCATGCTTTAATAAAGATGGAGTGCAGCAGCAATCTGTTGCTACTGAACTTACCCCTTTTGGGTGGAACAGTGAAGCATTTTCATATGTATAATTGTGATATATTTTTTTTCTAGAATGAGTGAAACTAGAGGATTTACCTGGCACACCTGGAATCAAAGCAAGTAAACTCTTCCATTATAATTGCTTGATAAACAACTGTAAACCTCTCTTTATAGTCAGTTTTAACCTCATAGTTCTTCCATACTATGAGATTAAAACCGAATTATTTATCTGGACTGTCATATCATACAAAAATACCATGTAAACTGTAAATGTTTTACTTTATGTGCACTAATTTTGCTAGCAAATATTAAAAAACTAGAACTACCTGACAATGTCAAATGGACTCTATGGTCTCTGAAGGTGCAATGAACAAAGCCCATACCAGTACAATAAGCCAGTACACAAGTGATATGAGAGGGGCCAGGAGGGTATGCTTGTCAACTGGACCGGATTTGATTACATAGGAAACCTCTTCTAGTCCTGTGCACTTGATAAGCACCCCTTGTTTTAGGGGCATCTGGCCAAACCCCTAGGGACAGAGGTAGGGCTAAAAGCCATGTCCAGCAGAGATCTCTTGAACTTTTATTATGCATTTTAACCAGAAAACAGCTTTGTATGTTTTTAAAAAGTATTTTATCTAACCAAGGACATAGAATAAGTTGTTTAGGCTGGGGGAGATTGCTTGTTGCATAGTTGCTGATTGCTGGCCTCGCTAGAAAAAAAAGCTATATCAACAAAGTTCCGGAGCTGGAAGGGGGGTTACTTGGGGGGGGAGCTGGAGGGGGGGGTACTTTCTGGGCTTGCTATACATTTCACCACATCAGCAAGTTTAACCTGTTACATAGCTATATAAGGCAGACGCCCACTAGGGTGGGTGTGCTTGCTTTGCAAATGATTGCCAAGCACCACTTTCTGCGCAGAAATAAAGATTAAGTTAGATCCTTCACCCCTGTGTGTTTATTGGCACAAGCGCACCAGGCACGAACTCACTGTCCTTTGGAAACAACACACTGGGATCAGTTCTTCTTGGTAATGCCCAGGGGTAGATCTGGCTGGGGCCAGGAAGGAGGGCAGAGGAGAGGTAACAAGGACCAACTTAATCAGGTGGGGCGAGGGAGGTTTCAATGGACTGGTGAGTATTTCTTTCCATATTTTGGGCAGGTTGAAAAAGAGACGGCTTTAAAAGTTCCGACCGTGTAGACGCCCTAGGCGAGTGAGATCGGGTGGCAGCCCCGTGAACTCTCTTTAATCAGTTTGGTTCTGAGGCTAAGCGGCGGTCGCAGTCCGGTAGTTGGATAATTAAAGAAACCAGTCTAAGATTCTACCCTGCAGTCCCTTAGGATACATTTAATAAAATTGGCCAAAGTTTGGAAGTGACCATATGACAAAACAACAGATGATTCGATATTACAATACATGTTGGCCACAGTACCAACTTGCAGATGGTACAGCCTGGCCGGAGAATGGGTCTTTGGATTATAACACAATCTTGCAGTTACAGTTGTTTTGTAGGCGCCAAGAAAAGTGGGATGAGATGCTTTATGTAAAGGCATATATGACTTTATATAAGGATGAGGTTACACAAAAGTTGTGTGGGATATTTAGGGGAAGTGGGATAATGGCTTTACGGGGGGTCACCACAATATATCCAAAGGAGCTGGAGGAGGAAGACGTGCAGTTGCTAATTGCTCCCATGGCCCCCCCGTCTCATCCTGTGAGCCATGCGTCACCACAGGGGACTTTCACTGCACCTGTAACGGCTCGTCAGGGACTCCCGGCTGGCTCATCCAGTCCGTCGTTTCCCACCTCCCCTGACAGCCTTGGGTTGCCGTCCCCGGGTTCAGCGGATGCGGGTGGTAGCAATCTGGTGGTAGAAGGGACTGTAGGAGATGGGGCATTTAGCCCTGTGGTGAGTCGCTTACGATCAGGGGCCCAACCAGTAGTTCAGGCCCCTTTGCAACAAGCGGTGGGTCCTGAGGGTGAACCAGTTTTTGTCCATGTGCCATTCAGCACGGCAGACTTGATAAATTGGAAACAGTCTGTGGGCCAATATCGCCAGAATCCGGAGGCAATGGCCCAGTTGTTCTCTACTATTTTCCTCACCCACCAACCAAACTGGATAGATATTCAGGCCTTACTGGCCGCTCTTCTGACTCCAGAAAAAAAAAGGTTGGTCTTAGAGAAAGCACGTACGACAGCACAGCAGCGTCACCCAGCCGGTGATGTAGATGAACTTTGCCCTAGAAAAAATCAAGACTCAGATCCCAACACCCGAGGGGGGCCAAAAGGAGTTAGAGCTGTATCGGGAGTTTGTGCTGGCTGCTCTCTGGGAGGCTATCCCCAAGCAAAAAAATTTATCTAAATTGTATAAAGTGCAACAGGGTCCAAAGGAGGATCCATCCAGTTTTTATGGGAGGTTGTACAAGGCAGCCAGACAGTGGATGGATTTAGATCCAGAGCTGCCAGAAAATGCCAAGATGTTTAACACACTGTTTATAGGACAGTCAGCCCCAGATATTA
>NW_005842665.1:490369-490902 GCF_000455745.1 Alligator sinensis | reverse complement strand
CATTCAGTTGTAACCAATTTTAAAGGACCCTTATCAAAAACCAAGATCCCCATAATTGGAGCCACCGGCCAGCAGACATATCGTCCTTTTGTGCCACCCATGGAATGCAAATTGGGAGAAAAAAAAGTGTCTCATCAGTTCCTGTATATGCCTGAGTGCCCCATACCTTTGTTTGGGAGGGATTTGCTGTGCAAATTGCAGGCTCAATTGATCTTTTCAGAAAAAAAAATTACTATAAAGATACCAACTGAGAAAGCATGGAAGGCTCAGGTGTGTCTCCTATTGCAGGAGGGGGAAAAAAAAATTTCCCCCCGAAATTAAAGACGCTATAATACCATGGGTATGGGCAGGAAAAAAGCCAGAAAGAGCCAAACTGGCCACCCCTGTAAACATTGATTTAAAGCCGGGAATTACCCCGCCCAGGGTGCCACAGTATCGATTAAAAATAGAAGCTTAGAAAGGCCTGGAACCATTGATAAAGAGATTCCTTAAATATGGTTTACTTCGGGAGTGTCAATCATCTTTCAATTCCC
>NW_005842665.1:488914-490317 GCF_000455745.1 Alligator sinensis | reverse complement strand
TGTACAGGACCTCAGACCCGTGAACAAGGTCACGGTGACCCTCCATCCGGTAGTGCAGGACCCTTATACTTTGCTGGCTACTTTGTCTGCAGAGAAACAGTGGTTTACAGTCCTGGATCTGAAAGATGCCTTCTTTTGCATCCCACTTGAAAGAAACAGCCAAGAGATTTTTGCATTCGAGTGGGAAGACCCAAATACTAGGAAAAAAACCCAATTGTGCTGGACAGTTTTGCCTCAGGGTTTTAAGAATAGTCCCACTATTTTCAGCACTGCCTTAAGTACTGACCTTCAAAAGTGGGACAAAGGGATGTCAGAAACCCTGTTACAGTATGTGGATGATTTGTTAATTGCAGCAAAAACGAGAAAAGAGTGCCACCTGCTGACCATAAGTTTACTAAACTTCCAGGGACAGGTTGGATACAGAGTATGTAAAAAAAAAGCCCAGATAACAGAAAAAAGGGCACGATATTTGGGATTTGACATCTCACAAGGCCAGAGGATGTTGGGCCCTAAAAGAAAAGAGGCCATCTGTCGGATGACAGTCCCAAAGACCAAGAGACAGTTACAAGGCTTTTTAAATATGGCAGAATTCTGCCGGATCTGGATCCCCAATTTTGGACTAATAGCCAAGGCTCTTTATGAGGCCACTACTGGTAGTGAGGGAGATTTGAAATGGACGACAAAATGCCGAAAGAGCTTTGACACTATCAAACAGGCCCTTATGACAGCGCCGGCCCTGGGCCTACCCGATCTGAATAAACCATTTCAACTTTATATACATGAACGCCAAGGAGTAGCATCAGGAGTGCTGACCCAGTACTCAGATAGCTGGAAAAGAGCAGAATTGGATCCCACTATTTTGAGATGGCCGGCCTGCCTGTGAGCAGTGGCAGCTACTGCTATGCTGGTAAAGGAATCTAAAAAACTTACTTTAGGACAACCAATGACTATATATACCCCACATTCAGTACTGATGGTGATAAATGCAAAGGGGGGAACCTGGCTTTCCCCTGGACAAATGGCTAAGTACCAGGCGACTCTCCTGGATCAAGGAGACATCCAGTTACAAACCTCTAGTACCCTGAACCCAGCTACGTTGATGCCATTGGAACAGGACAAAGGATTACAGCATGATTATATTAAAACTATTAAAAGTATATATGCTAGCCGGCTGGATCTTAAAGATGCCCCACTACCTAATGCAGACCTTAAATTCTACACAGATAAAAGCAGCTTCATGGCCAATAAAACCTGAAAGGTGCGATACACCGTGGTTACATCATGGGATACCGTGGAAGCAAACGCCTTGCCTCCAAATACCTCTGCACGGAGAGCTGAGCTTATTGCGCTAACCCGAGCTCTCCATTTAGCAAAAGGAAAGATAGCCACTATATACACGGATT
>NW_005842665.1:480000-488171 GCF_000455745.1 Alligator sinensis | reverse complement strand
GTGGACACTCTGACTGGATGGACTGAGGCCTTCCCGTGCCGAACCAACAAAGCAAAAGAAGTGGAAATGATTCCACGATTCGGAATCCCAGAGGGATTAGCCTCGGACTGAGGGCCACACTTTGTGTCAAAAGTGACCCAGGCAGTTTCCCAGGCTCTGGAGGTACAATGGGACCTTCACACAACATAGAGACCGCAGTCAAGTGGACAGGTGAAACAAATAAATTAGACTCTAAAAAGACAGCTGGCTAAACTTTGCCAGGAGACTCAGTTGAAATGGCCCGAAGCTCTGCCTCTTGCCTTGCTTAGAGTGCGCATAGCCCCTAGAGCTAAATTGGGAGTTAGTCCATTTAAATTAATGTATGGCAAGCCATATCCTAAAAATCCAGTGGTGACGCATCGGAGTCAAATACATATAAGAGGAAAAGGTTGGATAAAAGATTATTTATATTCTTTGTCTGCTGTATTGTCTTCTCTCCACAGATATGTACTTCCACTCCCTCTAGATACACCAGTCCACAAGTTCCAGATCGGAGACAAGGTGCTGATCCGGACATAAAAAGACGAGCCGCTTCAGCCCAGGTGGAAGAGACCGTATCCTGTGATTCTTACTACTCACGCTACAGTGAAGGTTCAGGGGGTAAAACCGTGGATACACTACACTTGGATAAAGGCCGCACCAGAAATACCACCTACAGGAGAAGTTGCTGAGAGTGTCGCACCGGAAGCCGACACAAACGGACACCGTTGGACAACAGAGCCAGTAGAAAAACTTAAATTTCTGTTTAAGCGTCAACCATGTAAAAAATAGTTCTTTGCCTAGATATAATGTTTCTAGAGTCTAAGGGGTTGGTGCATCAAAGGTTCGATAAGAGTCAAAATGTGTGGGTTTATTTAAATTCATCTTTCCTAACCATGCTGGCTGCAGAAGGCTTCCAGGGAGTAAACTATTGGGGGCACAACTGGACCAGAGCATTAATTTGGCATTTATCCATTTGCCAGAGCTCCCTAATGAAGGCAAAAGGAGCAATGGCTGCTTCTCCAGCCTACATAAGGAAATGACAACCCAAGTGTGGGGAAAACATCAACCCCATCACCTGGATTTAGTTCCTTACACAAAGGCCAGTTATCCCCTTGGTTTGGGAGGGAAGCAATGAATTTCAATGACAGAAAATGTCATGGTGGTGCTTGATGCATGCTGGCTTTATAATTAAAATACACAACACAAAGTCAGTCATAAAACAATGCCTAAGGCAATATCTAATACATGATGATGTTTTATTTTCCTTATCACTTTGTATTTTTATCATCAACACAGAGAGTTCATTAAATCTGGAAAGCTGTTGAAATTATCTGACAATGATTGCTAGAGAGAACTATTGATCCAAGCTACCGTAAAGCATGCTTTAATAAAGATGGAGTGCAGCAGCAATCTGTTGCTACTGAACTTACCCCTTTTGGGTGGAACAGTGAAGCATTTTCATATGTATAATTGTGATATATTTTTTTTCTAGAATGAGTGAAACTAGAGGATTTACCTGGCACACCTGGAATCAAAGCAAGTAAACTCTTCCATTATAATTGCTTGATAAACAACTGTAAACCTCTCTTTATAGTCAGTTTTAACCTCATAGTTCTTCCATACTATGAGATTAAAACCGAATTATTTATCTGGACTGTCATATCATACAAAAATACCATGTAAACTGTAAATGTTTTACTTTATGTGCACTAATTTTGCTAGCAAATATTAAAAAACTAGAACTACCTGACAATGTCAAATGGACTCTATGGTCTCTGAAGGTGCAATGAACAAAGCCCATACCAGTACAATAAGCCAGTACACAAGTGATATGAGAGGGGCCAGGAGGGTATGCTTGTCAACTGGACCGGATTTGATTACATAGGAAACCTCTTCTAGTCCTGTGCACTTGATAAGCACCCCTTGTTTTAGGGGCATCTGGCCAAACCCCTAGGGACAGAGGTAGGGCTAAAAGCCATGTCCAGCAGAGATCCCCTGAACTTTCACTATGCATTTTAACCAGAAAACAGCTTTGTATGTTTTTAAAAAGTATTTTATCTAACCAAGGACATAGAATAGGTTGTTTATGCTGGGGGAGATTGCTTGTTGCATAGTTGCTGATTGCTGGCCTCGCTAGAAAAAAAAGCTATATCAACAAAGTTCCAGAGCTGGAAGGGGGGTTACTTGGGGGGGAGCTGGAGGGGGGTTACTTGCTGGGCTTGCTATACATTTCATCACATCAGCAAGTTTAACCTGTTACATAGCTATATAAGGCAGACGCCCACTAGGGTGGGTGTGCTTGCTTTGAAAAAAAAAGGCCAAGCACCACTTTCTGCGCAGAAATAAAGATTAAGTTAGATCCTTCACCCCTGTGTGTTTATTGGCACAAGCGCACCAGGCACGAACTCACTGTCCTTTGGAAACAACACACTGGGATCAGTTCTTCTTGGTAATGCCCAGGGGTAGATCTGGCTGGGGCCAGGAAGGAGGGCAGAGGAGAGGTAACACCCACCTGCCACTGCCACCACTTCAGTTCCTGGCTGATTTAAGCACATAAAGAGCTCTAGAGCTGCTCCTGCCACTGCTCCAGCTGTGGGGGGTGCCAGGCTCAGCGGAGAACCTATAAATGAAGGTACCTCCTTTCAGCTTCCTCTCCCTGCTTTTCCTCTTTTTCCTCCCCGGACAGATGTCCCCTGCTGGCTGGAAGTAGGCACTGGAAGGAGGAACCTGCATGCTACCACTGCCACTGTCCAAGGCTGATGTAGGCATGGGGGTTCCCAAAGATGCTCAGACCTGCTCCCAGCCAGCAGTATACACTCAGGGGGTTGGGCAGGGTGAGACAGGGCAGGGGAGCAGGCAGGGAGCACAGGCTGGAAGGAGGAAACTGCATGTCACTGCTGCCCACTCTCCATGCATGCTGGTGCTTGATGCATGCTAGCCACCAGCAGGAACCAGCAGGAACAGCTGTGGCCCCTGTCCCTCCCCCAGCCAGGGACAGCAGCATAGTACTGGAGGGGGGTTAGGTCTTCCATATTGTGCTCCTGCTTCCTGAGTCATACCTTGTCCCCATCCTCCCATGGTTTAAGCGGCTTCCCTTAAGTACTTCCTGGATCCATCCATGGTAGTGCCCAACTATTTACAAAGCAGCACCATAAAACATAAAATGTAATGCGATAAAAAAATTACACAATCCAGGAACATTATGATCTAGAAGTAAAATTCAGTGTGTGTATTACTAAGTATATACATCCTACTTTATGTATGTAGGGAGACAATGGTCAAAAAAATCTCTTGGAAAGCATTGTAGTCTTCTAGAAAGCAGAAAGCATGAATTGAAACTAATATTACGGAAGAACATTTTTGACCCCACCACAGCAAATAGGTAACATGCTGCAGCCTTCTATTTGATAAGCAGGAATCCTGGTTTGCTCTGATAAAAAAAATCCCCAATTTTCAGATTTAAAAAAAGTAACCCAAAATCTACATTTTTCCATGATTAAAATGAAACATCACTATGAAACATCACAGAGTTTACATAGACTGTCCAGCATTCAAATTTCTGTAATGACAGGAATGTAAGCCTCCTCTAAGCATGCCAGGATAATTTGATAATTTTATGTGTTATGGTTCCAGAAGGCAAGATCTCTAAGTTAGAGCGTCATCTGATAACATTTACCCTCAAGCTCTGTAGCTGCCTGTAACAGGGAGCCTACAGCTCCTGATACTTTGAGGGGAAAATGGTAGTAAACAGTACTCGGGCAGCCTGGTAAAGGTGATTTGCGAGGGAGTACACAGCCAAAGTGCACATTGCTGTGCTGGTTGTGCAGCAAGTGCAGGAGAGAACTGGGAATGACTGGAAGCTGAAGCCATACATTTAGATTAGAAGTAAGGCATCAGTTTTTTAACACTGAAGGTGATTAAGATTTTGGAATAAAAGAAAAATAGTGTATTCTCTATTGATGTCTTTAAATCAAGACTGGATGCCTTTCTGAAAGATATACTTTAGTCAAACACACATTATTTGGCTCATTATAGAAGCTACTAGATGAAATCCTACAGCTTGTGTGCTACAGAAGGTCGAACCAGATGATCCAACAGTCTCTTCTGGCATTAAGATCTATGAAATTATAACGTTTGCTGGTTTGATCCATTTCTCAGTGAAGTCAATGACAAAACACTGACTTCCATTTAGCTGTTTACTACAGAGATGTAAAAAGTTGTATGCTTTTGTAAGGTTGCTTTTGCTGCCAAAATGTTGTTTTATTTTATATTAATAGAACCTTCAACCTCAATTTTCTTTAGCGTTTTGTAAGCAATCATGAGTAAGCATTTTAAGATTAGTGTTAATAATAAAAAAGTGTTCTGGTACAGAGCTGCTCTGCTTGAAGCAAGCAGAGGTTTTACCAATGGTTTCAATAACAGCAGTATCTCTTTTAGCCCCTTATTTATAGTGCTAAAACCTTTTATTCCAATAAGAGCATAAGTTTCAAACAGCCGAACTTCCTAAATGTCTAAGATCAGAAGAATGCTCAAAAATACTTTCACTCTGGCTCCATGGAACTGCAGGCATTTTATAAGAATCTAAATCACAGGACTAAACAATGCCAATCTTTCAACAACTCCACTAACAACACCAGAAAGAGTGAAAGGAGCCCTTTTGTACCTACCACTCAATCATTTACACTTGGGCCATCCTCTGACAGTTAGGGAATGCAAGGGAAGCCATTGGCTCTGCTGGCTGCAATAATAGCCCCAGAGTAGTATCCCAACTAGATAATAGCAAGGTCATTGCCCCACTCTCCTACTTGTTAAAAACACTGTGGGATGAATGACTAGCAAAGATAATACCTATTGAAAGGTGTATCATGGGAACTCTTTCCCTGACTCCCTCTATTAGCACTGTATGTTCAAATTCACCTGCTTATAGCACACCTCATGAGACAGCTTCCTAGTCTTCCTCCAAACTACACAAAATAATCTTTCTGACTTGCAAACCAAGTGATCATGAACACACTTTTTAGAAACCATGGACAGCTCAAGTTTCTCACATAGCTTAGCCTACATGTCCATGCAATGTGCGTTTCTCTCAGTTGGTTCAGATTTTTAATATTACCCTCATATGATTAAGCGGATGTTTTTTAACCCCAGTTTTAAATGCAAATCAGCTGTGTTTGTTTATCAAAGTTATTTGTTTTTCACAAATGTGTTTAAAATACAAAGTAAATCAATAACTGATTTGCCACAGTTAAACCGTATGGTCCTGGCACCTACAAAGGCAAGGGAATAACAAAGTAGGAGAGAGACATTTTTCGTCCAGTCAAATCAAAGGTACTCTGCAGCTTTGGGAGCAAGTAGTCTAATTCTAGTTTCTAGCACAGTGGCTTTCAAGCTGTCGTTCATGGACCCCTCGCAGCCCGCAGACTATGTCTAAGGGGTCTGCAAAAGATGACTATGATCAATCAAAAGTATGTGAATACCCACACTTACAGTTCAAAAGTGGTCTGCACCTACATTCAAAAATTTTCAGGGGCCCACGAATGAAAAAAGGTTGAAAACCATGGTTATAGCACAAAACCTGTTCTACCTTGGCTGGCACATGAAACTATAACTTGCCTTTCTGGCAAAACAATGTACAGTATCCACTTGGCTATGGGCTATTCAGAGAGTGCCAAACTTTCTGAGAGGCATGCCACAAATTAGCCTTGCACCCTACACAAGTGCCACTCCAATCCACTTCTCCTGCCCAATTTGCTGCTCTGCTTTCTGCTCCCTACCCTGTGCTCTTCGCCCAAGCTGCTGCTCTGCTGCTTCCTGCCCATGCTCCCCACTTGAGTTCCTGCTCCACTTTCTATTCCTTGCCCAATTTGCCACTCTGGTGCCTGTCCCCTCAGCAATCTGCTGTGCTCCACAGGGGGAAGCTACCTGTGCCATTTGTGGCATGCGTACCATGGGTTGGGTACCCATGACCTATTTTATGTTTCAAAACCCACCTAACATGTCTTGTACCATGCGCTACTAAATTTGCAAGGGTCCAAGCTGCTGCTGTGGTGCATTACAAAATTCATTCCAGTTGCAAAATTATTACTGATGGCAGTGATATTGCCTACACTTTGGGGCTCTATATCAAAGAGCAATACACATCCTCAACAAACAGCACTGGGTCAGAGGAGGGGCAGACTGAAGTGCTCTGGGTCCGTATACAAGGGGGTCAGAAGGAAAGGGACTTAACGGTAGGGGTTTACTACAGGCCACCCAACCAGGAGGAAGAGCTGGACCAGGAATTCTCAGGTCAGCTTGCGGAGGTAGTTAAGTCAAGGGACATGGTCATTGTGGGTGACCTAAACTACCCGAACATCTGCTGGGAAGAGCAGTCAGCCAGGTCTGACTGCTCACGTAGGTTCCTAGCTGTTACAGGACCTCCATTTAACCCAGGAGGTGCACAGTCCCACCAGGGGAAATGCCTTGTTGGACCTGGTCCTGGCCATGGGTGACAACCTGGTGAGTGGACTGTGAGTTCTTGACCACCTGGGCGATAGCGATCAACGCCTGCTGGAATTCACCATCAAGCACAGGGTGTCAAAGGCCTGCAGCAAGGCAACAACCCTAGACTTCAGGAGGGCAGATTTCAATGAACCCTAGACTTTAGGAGGGTGGTAAGTAGACTAGTCGGGGAGGCACCGAGGTCCCAGAGAGGAGGGGAGTTGGGAGTCCAGGAAGAGTGGTTGTTCCTTAAGGAGATGATCCTCCAAGCCCAAAGGGTGACAATCCCCATGTTGATTAAAGGGGGCAAGAGTGCTCAAAAGCCCCCATGGCTCACCAAAAGCATTCACAAACATCTCAAAAGCAGGCGTACACCCAATGGAAGGGAGGGGCCATCACCAAGGAGGATTATACCTCCATTGCTCAAGACTGTAGGGGGGCTATTAGGAAGGCTAAGGTGGAGATGGAACTGGGACTAGCGACCCGGACCAAGGATAACAAGAAGTCCTTTTTTAAATACATAGGGGGTAAAAAGAAGGTACCGGGTAATGTAGGGCCTCTGCAGGATATGCTAGGAAATCTGGTGGTCACAACAGATTACAAAGCTAACCTCTTTAACAATTTCTTTGCCTCCATCTTTCTGAGCAGGGACTGGGGCATCCCCCCCAACGGACCCAGGGGAAGCACTGCCAAGCCCAGGGTCAGCAAGGACCTAGTCAGGGAACTTTTGGTGGGTCTAGACATGTTCAAATCAGCAGGTCCTGACAATCTCTGCCCAGAGTGCTGAGGGAATTAGCAGAGGTCATTGCAGGACCCCTGGCACAGCTTTACGAGCACTCATGGTGCTCTGGTGAGGTGCCAGAGGATGGGAAAAGGGCCAATGTGGTCCCCATTTTCAAAAAAGGGAGGAAGGAGGACCCAGGAAACTACAGGCCCGTTAGTCTTACCTCGGTCCTGGGGAAGCTCTTTGAGAAAATTATCCAGGAGCACATCTGTGAGGGACCAGCAGGGAAGATCATGCTTAGGAGCAACCAACATGGGTTCATTAGAGGCAGGTCCTGTCAGACCAACCTGGTGGCTTTCTATGACCAGGCCACAAAATCCTTGCATGCAGGTGTTGCGGTAGATGTAATCTTTCTCAACTTTAGGAAGGCCTTCGCCACTGTCTCTCACCCCATTCTCATTAAGAAATTAGGTGACTGTGGCATCGATGTCAAATTGGCTGGAGGGCCGCACCCAGAGAGTGGGTGGTGGACAGGTCTTTTTCGACCTGGAGGGATGTGGGCAGTGGGGTCCCCCGGGGTCCCCCAGGGCTCAGTCCTTGGGCCCACACTGTTCAACATCTTCATCAGCAACTTAGAGGAGGGGGTGAAAAGCACCTTGTTCAAATTCGCGGATGACACTAACATGTGGGGAGAAGTAGGCATGCTGGAGGAGAGGGACAGGCTGTAATTGGATCTGGACAGGTTACAGGGGTGGGTGGATGAGAACAGGATGGGATTCAATACTGACAAGTGCAAGATACTGCACCTAGGGAGGAAGAACCAGCAGCATACCTACAGGCTGGGGAACTCCATTCTAGTCAGCACAGAGGCAGAAAAGGATCTTGGAGTCATTATTGATTCCAAAATGAACATGGGCCAACAGTGTGGGGACGCGGTCAGGAAGGC
>NW_005842665.1:477793-479612 GCF_000455745.1 Alligator sinensis | reverse complement strand
CTTTTGACCTCCACATTCTTTCCTGCCCACGGCAGGGGGTCGGACTTGATGATCTGCTCAGGTCCCTTCCGACCCTACCTACTATGAATCTATGAAACTACTATGGAATGGGTGATGTTGCTGGACTTGATTATACCTCTAAATGGAAGTATTTAAATACACAATGCTTATTTGTGCTTGACAGGAAAATTAAGCTGTTGCTTGCCTCCACTTACTTAGAAACAGGTAGTCTTCTCAGGAGTCACTGAAACAGCCTGGTCAGAATCGTAACAAACAAGCTATTAGAGGCTCAGCTTCTGCTAAGCTCTTCCCTCCTCTGTGGCCCCGAACCTGCTCTCAACACATTTTTTGTGTGTTGAGCTGGTTAGAAATTTTCCAAGGGAACATTTTTTTCGTCAAAAAAAAGCCCCAGTATGACAACATGTGAAATGTGTTCATTGAGACTGACCTTGTCAATTTTGATGAAAATCCCTATAGAGTCCAGGCACATTTCTGGCAGAAAATGAATCGTTTCCTGCCAGCTTCCCCTTGGTGAGCTATCAGGGAGTCAGAGTGCCCACTTCTTTAGGAAATATGTGACGCCTTAACTTTGCAGTGTGGCGAAAAATTATTGTGGGATTTTTCCTTCCGGCTTGGCATTTTATCTTGATTCAGGATGAATCTTTCCCATCTCAAATTTTTTCAGAGGAGTGAAATTCTGTTAAGAATGCATAATAATAACACCTAGTTGTTACGTGGCAGGTTTTACCCATAGAAAACAAAACATTTTGCAATAGCCAATAGCATTACCTGCATTTTACTGACAGGGAAAGTGAAGCATAAATGGCCGGATTCTATCCTGTTTATTCGGTTTCTAAGTGGACTTGAGTACCTTCTAGTGTACCATGTTCAAATCCCCCAAATCCAGAATACATCTACTTTTGTAAAACACCACAATCCTACCTTTAAGACTTGAGTTGCAGTAAAGCAGTGAAAAGTGGGAGGAGGAGCCTACACCCCCACCTTTTGCATGGAACTTGAGCAGGGTGGAACAGAAGTGCTCTTAGGCACCTATGTCCACTTATATGCCTATTAGGTGGAATAAAGCCTGACCAAGCACAGCCAAGTGATTTCCCCAAAATGACTTAGCAATGGCAAAGCTGGAAAAAGAACCCACATCTCCAAATCCTGCACTATCTGCTATATCCACTGCACTCCTGTCCAAGTCATTATGTGTTGCTGAATAGATACCAAAGTTGTGCTTTGTTTTACAGGTTGGATCATCAAAAAACTAGTTAAGACTCACAAAACTGCTGTCAGCTATATATTGTTATTAGAGATGAGGCAACCAAACAGACATGTTATTTGCCTAAAGCCTTATAGGAGACTTGTGGCAGAGTTAGCAACAAAACCTAGATTCTTTCTGATTCCTTGTGCTGTGCTTGTCATCACAAAACAAGTTCTCCTCTGTAACTTGCCAAAAAAACCCCCAAAAAACGCCAAAACAGCAAAAAGTAAATCTCTCTCTCTCATCTGGGCACTTGTAACCTAGACAAAGAAAAAAACCACCCACTTAATTACAGACTTTTTTTCCACTAAAATAAAATAAGATTATTTTAAAGCACAAAATCAGGCTTTCAGCATTTGCATACTTCTGACTTGCTTGCTTCATTTCAGGTAGAAGTTTGGGAGTAAAATCAGTATGATTTACAGGTACCACTGATGAACGAATTACACCCCAGTACTATAGTTTCAAAGGTGCACAACTCTCTTACTGTAATCACCCATCAAGTACTAACGTGATAAATCATACGAAATTAGACCCTATGTTTCTATGCAT
>NW_005842665.1:426291-477762 GCF_000455745.1 Alligator sinensis | reverse complement strand
GATTTATTACAGATCTTACAAAGTGATGGCTACCTAGAGGCTTTTTTGGTTTATGTGAAATAGTACTGAACTTTAGGCAGTACAGAAGCTTGATTATGGAGCCAATCTCCTTTCATTCAATTCATTATGCTGATCAAACAGCAGCTAACACTTTATATTAAGTGGAATTTCTACTTTAATTATAGGATTTTACTAACAGCTTGTCGTTCAGTGACATTTCAGGAGATGTGGTTTCTGCACGGATAATATAAAAATAATTAATTGATCCTGTAGTATTATGCCTGTATTATCACTTACAGTAGTTGCTGGCTCATGGGACTGAAAGTATAGTGAAATATTATACTGATATTCACTTGCTGTACAGGAACTTATGGCATATGAAGAAAGACATTTATTTTGCAGGCTGCCAATACAAGCAGGGAATTATGTATTTGTATTGTAGTAGATAATAGTTTCACCATACAAGAAAATGTAGTTGGAAGAACATTTAGAAAATGCTAATCCATATATGATCTGGTTAAGTTTACAACACTGAGCCCAAAAGCATTCAGTTTGTCAATATGGATTATAATGGTAAGAACGCATTCAAAAAATATTTTTAAAAATCCTACTTGGAATAAAAAGTGATTCACAACAGGGAACAGAGAGAACTTCCTATGAAAACTGTCTTTCCTGGTTTTATCATTGTTCACCTCCACATTGAAATAATCAGAAAGGAATTTAATTAACACCAGAGGATGGCAATAAGACTTCTTGTGTGAAATTGCAATTCAGTTTTATATCATACATTGGAAACTAAATAAATACTGCAAGTCAGACAACATGATTAATACTTATATAATGGGATAATCAATATTGTTTGTTAATGTAAATCTTTTTAGGCACCTGGTTTTAGACTGGTCTCCCTATGTCTTCTAATATTCCCTGTGTTTCAAAGAGTCCTGACATTTATAATCTCCACAGCAACTCTGAATATTCTGGTTTGCATGCAGGAACGTGCACACACACACACACGCGCACACGCACACACCCCCACCCAGAAACGATGGAAGTTTTATCAGCTGATACTAGCTGGCCTTTTGTCCCCTCGTTATTTTCAGCAAAATCTATGTAGAAATATTTAAGACTTCCTTTCCCATCAGAAAGTGACTTGATCTTACAAAATATCCTTGATAACCAAGAAGGAGTTCTCAGGCATGAAAACATTACCTTTCTCCTCCGTAATGCATTCAGACCCTAGCATACCCGTGAACAAGAACTGGAGACCCTTTATTCCCAAGCCGCACAGTGCAGTGTAATTCACTGCTGCACAGCCAGCAGCCACTTGTCAAGCTTATTATAGCACTGTCTTTGTACTGATGTTATTATAAACTTATTGAGGGATTTAATTCTTCTGTAAAACATCATTACAGAATGGATTTTGACATATATTGTCTCACCCAAGTATTTTGCAACATCTTTCAAAGAAAAAAAAGTTCAAGATTTTTTTAAATAATGATCTGAGTATAAAGATAATAAATTAACAGGAATGATTTTGAATGGTGATCTGCCAAAGGTAAATTAAATCATTCCACTAAATTAGACATGTTGAATGCCCTTAGACTAATAGCAACATACAGCCTAGGACTATAATGAATTACGACTGACTTAGCTTTCTTTTTCAAATAAAAATAATCAGAGCCATGGCGGCGAGCTGCCATCCTGAGTAACAGTTATCAAACAATCTGTAAGCAGAGAACCTGTCAAGGGGTATGTGTTGGGGGAGGAGGAATGGGAGGTGTAAGTGCCCTTTTTTTAAATTAGATTTTTGTGTGATTTTGCAAAAATCTCTTTTATTAAAAGAAGTAATAAAATACATGTAATATACAGTTGAAGAATGGCACTTACCTGACCCCCCTACAGCTTGTCTCATGTTACAGCCACCACTGAGCCCACTGAAGCATCACCAGTATGGGGTATGTTGAGCCATCACTTGCAGTGGGAACCAGCCAGCCATGGCAAGGATAGACTCATAGGCACTAAAAAGAAAAAAGTTAATTTTAAGGTAATTATGTGTTGAATGCCCTTCTTTGTTTGCAGCTGGTGGGGGCATTCAGCACATATGGCTAAACCTGCTGAAGTGTTTAAGTTGATATAATATTAAGGTTACCTTGGCAGGTCACCCTTTTTGGGGGGTGAGAACAGAAAGAGCTTAGGGCTACATGATAACCCCACTACCTTCTCTAGGAAGAGGCAGAAGGTGGCTTGTTGCCCTCTAGGAACTGATGAAGGAATAAAAAGCAGTCAGTCTCTGCTTGCTCCAGGGGGGAAATATTTATCTGTGTCAACCCTTTACCAAGCACAGAATAGCTGCTTTCGCTGCTAGACAGGTTGGGAAAGGATGGTGCACTGCAGATCTAAGGCTCTCTTCACTCGCCATCAGCTCACCTGCACGAGAGAGGAAGAGCAGCACCACAAAGGCTGCTCCCCTCCCCGCTGTTTCCAGTCTTTTGATGCGAGTGGTTCCTGCAGGGAGGTAAGAGAGATCATTATGGCCCTTATCGCCTGTGCTGGCTGAATGAAAACTCTTGCCAATGCTTTTAAAACAGAATTCACTGACTAATTAATATAGTGTGCCTTATCTGTTTAGTTTCTTAAGAAACAAATGAAGAGGAACTGATTGACTCAGGATGTGCATTGTTACAGTTTCCCATTAGGGGCCTGATTCAAATATAAACTGAGTAGTAAGGATTCTTGAGCACTCTGAGCAGTAGCTGCGCCCAGGGCAGCATCAGCATCAGCATCAAGGAGTTGCATCGATGTCAGCAGAGATGGCAGCACAACTGCTGCTATTTTTGCATGTCTGCCCCTCTTCCCCTCAGGGTTAGTGACCCCTTTGTTACTCTACTGCAAAAATCATTATCACCCAGCAACAGATTGGTGGGTGCCATAGTCCTAGTCAACAGCAAAATCTCCAGCAACACTGGCATCTATGGCCACATATAGACGAAATGAGAGGTGTGTCTGCATGACACTTTAATGCTTTTGCCCGTTTTAATGGTGTCATTGTTGCCACACCTCAGCGGTGTATTGGGCATTAATTCCAGCCGCTGCAGGAAATTTGGCAACATAATGCACCTTAAATGACTTTGAGTCATTTACATGACTTTGGGTCATGACTTTGGCTGCCCTATAGCCATGGAGTGAAGCACCCGGCTCTGTGCAGCTCAGGGGCTGTGCAGGAAGCCCTGCAGGCAGCCTGGCAGCAGCTCAGGAAAGCAGGCTCCGCCCAAGAAAAGCAGGAAGCCTGATCTTTTTTTTCTCTCTCCCCTGGAACCTGCCTGCCTGCCTGAGCTGCGCGGGGGCCTACTGCTTCCCTCTGCGGCTGTGCTGCCCCCTGGGACCTCTTGAGCTGGGTGCCTGCAGGCAGGTGCTGCGGGGTGGGGGAGGGGTGTAAGGTGCTCCAGCACAGTTGCACACTTCTTTGGCTGTGCGTTTCATGCATAGTGAGATTTCTGAGCTTACCAGCATGTCAGCAGAGCAACTGCTGGGAGCTCTGCATATGCTGTAAACTGTGTAAGCTCATGCACTGGTCAGCATGGGGTCTTCCCATAGGCCCTGCTCTCAAGCAGCTCCAGAGCCTAGTACATGAAAGCTGATGCTATGTGCTCTTCTCCTCACTCCTTCCCCTACCCTGAATTCAGCAGCAGGGGAAGAGGGGAGAAGCAGGTAGAAGTGATGCTAGGCCTCTAATTTCATGCAACTCCAGAACCCAGTTGCTGAATACCCAGCTGTGTGTAGTCAATGCTTATCCCCTCTCCTCTTTTCCTGCTGCTGGATCCCCTGCTACTCAGCATTTGATCTGTGGCTTCTGCTTTATTTCTTGTGCACTGCATTCAAGAGCCTTTCTCCCAGGGCTAGCTTCATTTTTTAACTGACAACTGGCTAAGGTAAAATGCATAAAAAGTCCTGTAAGGAGGGACCAGTATGCAGACCAGAAGCCTCTGCCCAGAGAGCGCTCTCATGTGTGCCTTACAGATTCAAACTTAGTCTTGCTTGCTCTCCTTTTGGACCTATGACTTTTGTTTCTTGGCTGCCCAGTGGCCCAGGTTCCATAGAAGGATGGTGGTTACTCTAATGATAATTCTAGCATAGTAGTCAAGGAATCTCCTGCAAGTTGGGAGATGTACTTTTTAATCTCCTCAGACTGAGAAGGGCCTAGAGACCAAGCCTTCCCTGTGAGTGATATAGCCACTAGGACACCAAAGGTGGGCACTGTCACTCCTGGACATGGATGCTCGCAAGAATGCTTGGTGCTCTAGATCCCATGTGGATGAAGTCATGTTGATAATAAGCGATCCTGAGTCAGTAACCTACAGCACCTATACACATTCAGGGAGGCTGCTCTGATGTGCTAAGCACTCAATTAATCGAGTCTGCTGGAGCATGGTAATAACTTGTGCTCCAGCAGACTCCAGCGTCATGTGCATCAACATCCCTGTACTGAAAAATGGCAGCGGGGGAGCTTTAACTAAAGCTTGTTTAAGCTTTAGTTAAAGCGCCTCTATCGCCATTTTTCAGTGGGGGATGCTGATGTACGTGGTGCTCCGGGCACGTTAGTTAATGCAGCTCCAAGAGGCCCTCTAGACACCTCTCAGAGTTGCTCTAATTAAAGTGCCCCCGCCCCTACTCCCAGAGCATGTCTATAAATGCTCTTAAGTTTTAAAGCATGGGGTAGTTCAGAAATGTCCCTATGCTGAGCTTTTCCTACTGGCTACTTCTAAACACCTCTTTGCTTAGCATCTTCGCTCTCTGAACTGCCTTATCTTTCAAAACTACCTACATCTCACCACTGACTGAACAGGAATCCTAGAAGTCTGACCCTGTTTTGTCTGGATAATTCTCAGTCTTCTGGGGCCAAGCATTTAATTTTAGGTGTCGTACACCTAAGCTGGAGGCAACAAAGAGCCAGTCTGGATTTTGCTCTCAGTGCTACCCTTTATGTCACAGGCATGATTTAATTTCACTTTTGCTAGTGCAGGTGCCAGTGATTTCTGATTTACACTTCAATATAAAGGTGGTGAGGACCAGAAGTTTTTAAGGTACTTTTGTAAAAAATACTGTGTCAACTCACATATTGAATGCGAGTAATGGGTCAACACAAGTCAATTCAGACAAAATATATACAATACTGCCATACTGTGACTGATACTCAGTAGAAACAAGAAATTCAGAGTTGCAAATAAAACATGCCACATATTTCCTTACAAGCACAAAGAGCTATGTCTTCCTCTATTCTCATAGTGCAAACAATGGTCTGGATCATGTGGAGTGCTCACTACCACAATTTCAGAGTGAGTGTTCAGAAAGGGATTAGCTCTTCATACCGTATGCAGGATACCCTCCACATTACTGCCTTATGTGTCAATAAAAGGAGTCATCTATGTACCCATTCCCATTTCAGATTTGTACCATTGTTACGCTGCTACGCTGTTTCTAACTGGAGTGCAAGGAGTAGGACCTTGTGACTGGTCTTAGGTTAGGGCCATAAAAGGAAGAAGGCTTCCTTCTTTATGGTGGACTCAAGCCACAGTAGCTATTATCTAGTTCAGAAACACCCAATCCTGGAAGATGATGGCAGCCAGAAAGTGTGTTCTATAAATTATCTGGCACTGCATTGTTTTCTTCCTTTATAGTGCTTGTATGATTGCTTTCTACTACCGTGCATATATATGTACATTCATAAGTACATGTATAAGAGATAGTATAAAGATGATAACTGCTTTGTGAAAAAAACCTGAGTAACACCGTCTTTTGCTCTTGAGGACACATATCTGTGAAGCAAAATGGCAGCTGATTCTGCAGATTGGGAATTTTCGGTCTCCAAGAGAGGATACAGATTCTACATGCTTTTGCAGTGGTGACAATTTTCAGTCATATTTGAAGCCAGCTTGACACTCTTATTGAGCATATGCGTATACGCAACTATAGGAATCTTTGGGTATTTTTATAAAAGAAATATTAAATGATTATCAAGAACTTTTAAATTTATTTTGATCTAAATTGTTAATCTGGCCTCTTTATAGACAGTGCAGACTTCTGATGCTTGCCTTTTGTATTAAAGAAATCGTTACACCGGTGGTTCTCAACTGGGGTGCCGCAGCACACTGGGGTGCTACAAGCTCCTTTTGAGGATGCTACAGGGTGCAAGGAGATGAGCACTCACTCTTCCCCAGCCAGCCCCTATGCAAGGAGGTGAGGGTAGGTTCATCTCTGGGTAGCTCACAGTTGTCCCTGCCAGCCCCAGTGCGAGCAATTAAGTACCTGCGCCTTTTCTCCCCTCTCACTGTATGAAGAGCTAAGCCCAGGCTCATCAGTCCTGGCTCCCGTGCAGGGAGGTAAACTCATGGCTGTCCCTGGCCCATTGCTCTGTGGGGAGCTAAGTGTTTGCTCCTCCCTCCCATAACCCCACCAAGACTTGAGTGCAGCAATAAATAAATTACTTATTTAATTGGGCTGCCGCTCAATTCACTGGAGTTATGGAGGGATACCAGAACCCTAAAAAGGTTGAGAGCCACTGCACTGCACTAAGATAACCACCCAAGATCCTAACTGAATCTAATGTACTATGACTTGATATAACAGTATAAACCAAACTGAATTCAAGTCATTTCTTTTTTAACTGAAATTAGTTGCAAAGCCTGCAGTGTTTAACATTCTGAACTGCTTTGGTATAAACAATGAATGATTTTAAGTCTAAACGTGAGGGTCTTGCTTAAAATATAAACATTCTGTCATATAGAGGTAAGGATTACTGAAGGATCCCAAGGCAGAAGAAGGCTCTGCATATGCATAGCAGTGAAATTGAAGAATGCTTGCAGAGCATTAGAACATATCAATCACTACATACAATTGGCCCACTTTAATAGCATAACTGCCGACAGTCAAACTATCTATAAGAGAAACAACTGGGTAGCATTGTTATTGAACAGATATAAATTAATCATTGAACAGATATCTATCTGTAGAGATAATCACAATGGTCTAGGGATTTTGATATAGTAGAGGACTCTAAGAAATAAATACAGATTTACACAAAGGATGCAATGAGGACTCACTGTAGCAAAAATTACCTGATGCACAGAATTATGGAAAACAGGGATGGAAAGAACCTCAGGAAGTCATTGCATCTATCCCCCCTGCCTGAAGACAGGATCAACTATACCAACAGTGTTCCTGACATATTTGTGTAACCCACTTTTAAAAACCTCTAGTAATGGAGATTCCACCAGCTCCATAAACAACTGACCTTCACTCTTGGCAAAAGCCTCTTGGGAATATAAGAAAAGTGATAAGAGCCTTGGAAAAGTGACTAAAATGCTATAAAGCCCCTAATGGGACTTTATAGTTACCTTGCTGGTTCAAGAGGAGACTAGACAGTCACTTTGCTGGGGTCTCTTGACCCCAGTTATCTTTCATGCTTGGTGCAGGGGGCTGGACCCAATGATCTTCCGAGGTCCTTTCTGGCCTTACAATCTATGAATCTAATCCAAATTTAAGAGCAATAAGAATTTGGGACTATGTAAATAAAAATGAATGACAACCATTTAAATTCCAACAACCCAAAAGGAAATAGCTCATTCATGTTGGAATAACCAGCTGTAATATCAGTCACTTTGTGCCACAAGGAATAATGTCACAGTAGAGCAGGAACAACAAAATATCTCTGGTATTTCAATAGGTGAAATAAACAAGTTTTTTTTTCACTTTAGCAAATTGAGATTAAAATTAAACTTCAATGACACATTCAGAGAAAACTTTAAACGGGCCATTTAAGATCAACATGGAAGTACAAATTAGAAGTCTTAAATATTAATTAGGAAATTATCTGGGATCAAGATAATCGAGATTATCTGGGGGGTGACCTTCTCAGTTCTACTGAGGGAGAAAAAGATCTTGGAGGCACTGTTGACTCCAGGATGAACATGAGTCGGCAATGTGATGAAGCAGTTGGCAGAGCCAATCACACCGTGTCGTGCATCCGTAGGTGCTTCACAAACAGGTCCAGGGAAGTGATTCTCCTCCTCTATGCAGCACTGGTCAGGCCACAGCCAGAGTACTGTGTCCAATTCTGAATGCAGCAGTTCAAGGGGGATGCGGACAACCTGGAGAGGGTGCAAAGAAGAGCCACTCGCTTGATTAGAGGCTTGCAGGGAAGGCCCTACGAGGAAAGGTTAAGGGACCTTAACCTCTTCAGCCTCTCCAAGAGAAGGCTGAGAGGGGACCTTGTGGTGGCATACAAATTCATAAGGGGAGAGCAACATGAAGTTTCAAGTGGTCAAGTTCATTAACATAATTAGGTTAAACCAGCTGTTCTCACTTGAATTGCTACTGCTTGTTTCTGAGCCCTGATGAAGGGCTTCTCAAGCTTGAAAGCTTGTCTTCAGGTTGGTCCAAATCTTGTTTCTCTCAGAAGGTAATGGAGTAGATAAGCCCATTTGCCTTCTGATAAGCCACCTCTTAGTGCAAAAAGTCATTACTCTCTTTGGCTTAAATGCTGATACACTCACTTTTTGTGAGGGTGATTTCTTCTGATTTCTCATTTCTATAAAATAATTAGTTAAAGCTAGAAGCAAACCCTACTCTCAGCTGATGTTCTCTAGCTGTCTGTGGGATCTGCATTTTTCCAAAACAGTATACATTGGTAATTCATATATTTGTCATAATTATCCATTCTGAGGAAGCAAAAATCAAACAAATCAAAACTCTAGTTTTCTTTCATTCATATAAGGATGATATGAATATGGACACAGAGTGTAAACCAATATGTCACAATTGTGTCTGGAACACTGCCAGCACCTTCCAGTTTGATAGTACTATGTGAACTGGGAAGGAAGATAACAGTGGACAGCATAGGACTATAAATTCAGCAGAAGCATGTGTTGGTTTTATTCCTTTAATCACTCTTAAGCATTCATTGGCAAGTGAGAAATACATGAAACCAATTAGGTGCTTGTGATTCCAATAATGTATGAAAAATGACAAAGTATTCAAACAGTTTAGACATTTGAGACAAAAATAAAAGCCAAAGTGTGAAAAAAGAAAATGTGGGGAGAAGGGATGGGAAGGAAATTTTGTGCAGTTTGATATTGTGCAGGAATATTCTGAAAGATAGAGTTGCAGCAATAGAATTTGAAATAATTTGACAGTAATGAGCTATTACCACATTTACCTGAATCCAAGGTGACTCTGAATTTAACACGACACTCCAGTAATTAGATTCTATACATGGAAAATTTATAAATTTATTATAATTTTTCATGTATAGAATCTAATTCTTGGAAGGTAGTCATAAAGCTCTTAGGTGAGAGGCAATATCTTTTATTAGACCAAATAAATAGTAGCAAAACAATTTCTTTCTTTGCCAGCTTTTGGGTACACACACCCTTCTTCAGGCTGAGGACAATTCAAAGATTGTAAAAGTTCTCCTAGGTAGAAATTAAACTTCATTGGCACAGGGGAGGTAGAGGGTGGAAGTTTATTCCCCCGGTACCTCAGGGGAATTAATTTCCCTCAGGTTTATTCCCCTCAGGCACCACACACCCATGCACTGCAGATGCCCATGGCATGGAGCCTCCCTGTTATACCTCTGACATGATGAATACTGAAGATCCTGCTATTGATGAAATACACCAACTCCTCACTTGAGCAGGATATAAGCCTGCTACAAGCATCCATAGATGAATTTAGGGATTTATGTTATGTTGCATTTTTATAAGTGCTCACTGTGGCAAACATGTCCAAAACACAAAGAAACAGAAATTAACCACCGTTTCTATTTAAGATACTGTAAATAGCAACTCTAGTTGCTAAATACCTTCAGGCAGCTCTTTTACTACCTGTAGAGAAGAATCACTTCATCCATCACTAATAAGCAGTCCCCACTGCAATGAAATACACCATCTGCTTACCTGAACACAGTGACACCATACAATAGTTGTATGATAAAAGTGAAACTGCAGGAGGAAAGTAAAGTAATTATGTTAAAGCAGCACCTTATTACACACCGGTTGTTCTCCCTGTATGTATTCCTAGTCACATCTGCTTCCTTTTGTGACTACAGTAACTTTTACTCCAATCAGCATTGCAGAAGCAATGCAGTTATATCTGGGGGACCTAGCTTTCATTCAGACTTATGAATCATCCTCAGATTTAACATGCCTCTAATTGCAAGGCCACATTCTGCCCTTAGTTATTCCACTGAAATCCAATTCCATGTAAGCAATAGGATAAGAAAATGAAATAGTTGCACAAAAATAACTGAGCATAAAATTTGGTAAGTAGAATTTTGCAGAAGCTACTGAGAACCTAAATGGACTTTCATGTCAGAGACTCAGTTAATAAAAAAAAAATTCCATTAAAAAAAAAGGAGTGGAAAACAAGGAGTCTTTAGCTGGAGACCGGTCAAAAATAAGTCATAAGTCACAAGGTGGAAACATTCTACTTCTGTACTTTGAGCCAAGTTTGCTCTCATGAAAGTCAATGAGCATGGTAAAACTGAGTTCCACAGAGGCTGGCCTTTTAGTAATGAGAATGCAATTAACAAAACAACTACTTGGCAGGAATACTTGAGTTAACATGAGCTATTGACAATATGTGGCCAGGACCTCAGTTTCACATTCACAAAAGATCACACCTGAGATTTGACTGCATAAAAACCTTGTATTACTTTCACTATATCAAAATAGTTAAAATAGTTAAATTAATTGTTCCCAAAAAGGAAAGAGAATGAGGTATGCATATAGGAGACACCTTTATAGCATTCATACTACTGATTGTGCTGGTATAATCAAACCACTAACTAAAATTGCTGTACTGGTACAAAGTTCGTGAATAGGTTGAGTTTTTAAAATATATACAATGTGAAACAGTTCCTACAGGAACATTTAAGGGAGAATTATTCGCGGAGAATACATTGGGTGGTTAAGGCACCCACCTGCAAATGTGGAAGACTTGGTTCATACTGCGTGTATCTACATGAGCATTTAATGTGCATTAGCTCAATTTAAGGCACATTAAGGGCATGCCTCTACATGTTTAAAAATGGCTATTTTAGGCTAATCATGCCTAAATTTGATACCTGTATAAAGTAAGTATTAAATTTAGGTGCGATTAGTTAAAGCACATTAATGAATGTGTAGACATGTTAATGAGCATTCACACATGGACTTCAATACTGGGTCTCCCCAGTCACTAGGGGGGGCCGGTCAGAGCCGAGTCCCAGGGATCCTGGCTGGCTGCCTCTCCTCCTGCAGGGCTGGGCTGCTCTCTGGCAGCCCCTAGCTACAGACTATAAAAGCCTCCAGCCATTTTATGCCTTGGGACACACACGCCAGGAGCCTGGACAAGCCTGTTGATGTGTACAGGAGCCCACAAGGCCTTGTGTGCCCCCCTGGACAGGAGCCAGGCAGCCTCTGCCTGTCTTGTACCCAGCTGGAGCTGGTTTTTGGCCACAGGTGGGTGTTGCCAAGGGCTGCAGCCTGCTGCAGTCCCTTGTCCAGCCCTGAGATTCCCCCCAGGGCTGCTGGCCCTGCTTTCTATGGCAGCAGGGCCAGCACCTACTCCCTGCTCCTGCTCAACCCCAACTCCGTCTCTTTGCAGGCCTCTGCCATGTGGCTCCCCATCCTTGCCCATGCCCTTGTCCTAGGTGCTGCTGGCAGCCCTCCAGGGCCGGCATTGCAGGGACAGCTGCACAGGGCCCAGAGACTGGCAAGGGGAACATGTCTAGCATATCGTCCCCATATAGCCCTAGCCCTGTTCACATGCCCACACCCATCCTGAGTGCCTGGGGCCCCAGCTGGACCCGGGAGGAGGTGCACTACCTTTGTGGTATTCTGAGACATGGCCAACATCCAGAGGCAGTTACCTCAGGGTGGGCACTTGAACACCTACATTTATGAGTCCATTTCAGGTAGGATTTGGGCACAAGGCCACTCTCAGATGGTGCGGCAGTGAAGGCCAAGGTCTTGTGGGCACAGTGGGTGGCCATGACTGACTTCAACTGTTGGTCCAGTCATTAAAAAAAAATCATGCCCTCTGCACAGGAGCTGACCCACATTTTGGCATCCCAGGAGACAGGCCATACCTCTATAAGTGCTACCAGCAGGGGTAGCCTGAACTTGCCTGTACCTCACCCTGATGCCTCTAATGATGCATCATTGGAGGAGTGGACCTCAGGTCTACAGCACCCCACTCCACCCACTTCCCTGGCTGCTACATCTGCTGGCATCTCGGGGAGCCCTGCCCAGTGGCTACCTTGCCCTCAGCCCAGTCCTACATCTTCCATGAGGAGTGGCCAGCCATGCCACTGCCAGCCACCAGCAGTGTCATCTTCTCCCCAGTGGGGACTCCTGGCCAGGCACCAGCCTACTACTGCAGGCTGTGAACACTGGATCAGCCAGACACCGGTGCTGACAGAAAGCCCCGCACAGAGCTGCCAACCTCGCCAGCCCTGGACACATGGTAAGTTCTACATTAGGGCAGAGCCCTCCCAGTCCCCAGCCCTGCCACAGCCCCCACTCCCTATGTTGGCCCATCCACACTCCCTTGGCCCCAGGTTCTCCCTCCATAGCATGCAGAGAGGTGGGACATGGTTCAAAACGTTATTGAGCAGTCTGTGTCCCTGCAGCTGGGTGGGTGCAGACCTCTTACACACCAAAGAAGGTGTTGATGCCAGTGGTGATGTCCTCCTTGACAGCAGGAGACAGGGACGTGTAGCGCTGTGATAGGTAGCTCTCCAGGCAGTGGTGGAGGTTGTGAGGCAGCGTGGGCTTGCCCCCTGCACCATTGTAGCTCAGAGTCCTGAACTAGGACTGCAGGGGCACCAGCATGTTCCTTCGGGGGGCACCAGCAGGTGCAGCAGCAGCAGGGCACAGTGGCTTGGGCAGCCCTCTGTCTGCACAAACAGCTCATTGTGCACCGCCCAGGGCACATGCAGCAGGGGCATGCACAAGCCATAGTGGTGGCATGGGGGGGCTGTCCCCATGGTGCCTCTCCAGAGAGGCCCCCTGAAGGAAGGGTGGGGGCACAGTCAGCTCCTCACTCCAGTTGTCCAGAAACCCTGCATGCCCTGAGCCCAGGTACCTTGGGGTGAGCGGCAATGCAGAAGAGCAGTTGGCCTGCAGGGAGGGTGAGGGGGTGGGATCTGGAGCTGTGGCAGCAGATGCTGCCAGCAGCCTGGCCTGGCCCACCCTGGGATGAGGGCAGGGAAGGGAGGCTGCCTCTGGCCAGCACCCAGTAGGCTGTCAGCCTGAGGAGAGCAAGTGCAGCCAGGGAGCTTGGTGGGCAGCTGGCTGGGTCCAGCCCTTCCTGGACAGCTTACCTTGGTCCTTGAGCATCTGCATGCAGCCAACCTCCAATTTGAAGCCAGGCAGCATAGGGCCTCTGGTGCAGAGCATCTTATCTCCGCTATGTTGCAAACTTGCACAAAAGGCTTCTGTCTCTTGCTTCTGCAGGGCCAACATCTGGATGTGGGAGAGACGCTGCAGGGCACTGCGGAAGTGCCACAGCAAGGTCACCACCACCCACCAGCAGAGCTAGCCAGATGTGGTGCACCAGAGACTGGACACTCCTGCTCCAGCGGCTGGTGGTGGCAGTTGAGAACTGTGTGGTGTGGGAGCAAGTACAGCAGCAGGAGCAGAAGGTGGCCTGGTGGGATGAAGACATTGCCTGGGAGACCACCCAGGAGGAGGCATAGGACCAAGCACAGTGGGCACACTGGGTCTGGCTGCCTGGAGCAGCACTGTGTGGAGATGCTCCAGCAGCAACTGGCCAGGGCCCCTGGGTCCTGCCCACCACCCCACATCAAGCCTCCACCTGGGTCTTGAAGCAACTGGCCTCCACTGCCTCCCACCCACAAGAGCCCCTGCTGTTTGCTGTAACCACTGAACCCACAGGGAACTGTCTGCGGTCAGGGTGTTAGCAACCTGCTATTAGGATATGCACCCCAGGCACCCCTACCACACAGCCCCCAACTCCAGGACTCAGAGAAAGACTGAGACTGATGTTTTCAGTGTCAGCAGGAGGGGTTTTTATTGGCAGGTTGAAGGGGCGGGGTGGGGTGGAATGTGGGTGAGGGTTGTGAGGGTAATAATGGTTTTCCTTACAAACATGTGTATGTCCTGGAGTGGTGCTGGGGGATGGGCAGGGGTGTAGGGGGTCTGTGGGCATTGGGGCAGACAGGTGTCGGCAGAGATGGCTAGGTGCTTCTCCATGTTCTAGCACTCCAGGTGGGGCCAGAGCTAGTGCAGCAGGTCTTCAAAGGTCACCCAGAACATGTTGACCCACTGGTCATTATCCCATTTCTGCAGCACAATGAGCTGCCATCAGTGCTGGCTGGTGCAGCGGGCCCAGAGGCAGTGGGGCTGGTGGGACAGGAGGGCAATAGCAGTCCCAGTAGTGGCATCTTGGTGCCTGTAGTTGCCAGGGCTGGTGGGAGCAGATGCATAGCAGCGGGGGCCCCAGAAGGCTATGTACCAGTCATCCAGCAGGTGACTGGAGCAGGTGGTGGCATCAGGTGGCCAAGCAGCAAGGACCTGGAACAGCAGTGGGAGAGCAGGATAGCTGCAGCAGCCCTGAGGAGCAGGACACCCTGTCCCTGGGCACTAGAGCCAGGAGCTGGGACAGCCAGGGATGGGAAGCACAGCTGCAGCAGGAGCAGAGCAGGCATGTGAGGCCTGTGCCTCTGCCATGCTGCTGCTCTGACACAGAAAGCATCAGCCCAGAGGTCATAGTGTGGAAGGTGTGCTTTTAAAATGGCTACCAAGTGCTGGCAGCTGGCTCTGCTTCAGTCTGGCTGCCAAGTTCTGGCAGCTATGTGGCCAGAGGCTGGAGCTCCTTCCAGTGGTCATATGGGCACATGGCAGAGCTGGACTGACCTGGTACTATAGTCCCAAGTCCCACCATGTGTAGACACCTGCCAAAAAACACCTAATGTGCATTAAATTTAAACCTGCTTAAATTCACCTGTAGACACTCCCATTCATTCTGATAGAAAAGAGGGGCTTGAACCTGGGTCTCCATCATACCAAGAGAGTGCCCTGACCACCAGAATGCTGGCTATTCTTGTAATAAGTTCAGATAAGGGTCCAACCAGTCCCAACTGAATGATCAGGGCCACCCAACTGCTAAAGCTACACAAAAAAACAGGTCCCAACTGCAGCAAGCCCAGATCAGTGTCTTGAGCCTGGCCAGTCCCAACTAAGTAATCAGGGCAACCAATCCCTTACCACCACAGGCAACAGGCTCCACCCACTCCAGTCTATAAAAGCTGGCCTGAGACAGCAGTACCTTGTCTAGGCAAAGACTCTGGTGCTTGCTCCTGACCCCTCTTTGAATACTTGACTTGCTTATTAGTGTTGGCACTGGATTTATGACCCAGATACCTTGTTCTGGATGGACCCAAACCCTCAGACTGACCACAACCTCTCCATTCAATAACAGGTGAATTTTATTGATACATAGCAATAGCAAATAAGAATAATGCAAACAATTCCATATCTACTGGTCCCAGGATTCATAGAGTCAAGGTATGTCTGGCCAGTACATGAGCTTTACTCTGAGATTCTCTCTTGAATGTCAGATGACAGAAGCCTGGAGGTTAGATGCTGAGGCCCTCTACTTCCCCAGTGGGGTGGGTGAAACGGGTTAGTGCTGTGCCTTCTGTCCATTGTGGCCTCATGATCCCCTCTCAGGGACTGTTTGCTGCTCTAAAATCCCTCCTTTTGTATTCTTTTCCCCTCCTGATGACTCTTGATCTCTGGGGATCACTGATTGGTTTCTCTGTAGTCATCATACTGTCCATGTTCTGTCCTGTCAGCATAGTCCTTTGTTTCACAAGCCCATCACATGCACATATCCTAATTTGGTCTATTCCTCAAAGCTAGAAATCTTAAGGGCCCTGCGGTTGGTCACTGTGGCCTGGCCAACACAGCAGAGTCCCTTATCTCTGTTATGGAACACTGTGGTACATGTCTTCAATTTCCCAGCTTGTGTGTCTGCTTGCTGCTTGCCTGTGACAGTCACAGTGGGCCTTGAAGGAAACTCACAAAGAGGCTTCAATAAATAAATTAACTCTTGCCGTTGCCCCAGACCATTGTTCTAATGCAGGGGTTCCCAACCTCCAGGCCACGGCCTGGTACCAGTACCAGGCCGCGAAGTGTTGGCTACCGGTCTGCAGAAGGGTTGGCTGCTGGACCGGAAGTCCAGAAGTGACTGGCATGCTGCGGACCAGCAGCCAACCCTTTTATATACTGAGTATATAAATTATATACTGAGTATACTGAGTATATAAAAGGGTTGGCTGCCTGCCCACAGTATGCCAGTCACTGTTGGTCCACAGTTTGCCAGTCTGTGGCCACTTCTGGTCTACAGTCACTTCCAGTCCACGGTCATTTCCAGTCTGTGGTTTGCTGATCCACAGTATAAAAAGTTTGGGACCCCCTGGTCTAGTGCATATCTACAAGCCAATTCCCAAAAGCAAACCTCTAAATACCATTTTCTAGCCATCAATCAGAACTCCAGCTCTGACCCCTTGCTCACCCTGATTAACTCTGACTTCTGGCTCATCCTGACTTCAGCTTAGGTGCATGGTTTACCTAGAATTTCAGCCTCCACTCTTGATTTACTATGCCTCATTTGGTTTTCCTGGGTCCCTGTGAACCTAGTCCCTGCACTTTGCCTGAAGGAGCCAGTCCCTGGACATGACCTTCCCCAATGGCCCATGCCACATTCTGAGTTGGAGAAATTAGTAACTTTTCTGTTGGAGATGTTCTGTTTTGTCCAAGAGACTAATTGCATAGCCCAGCAGTTAGACTGCTTACCTGGAAGATCAAAGTTCCAGTTCCTACCCCAATGAATATTTATGCAAAATGAAACAGTGCCAACAGGAGAAACACTCCAGAATTACAGAAAGCCTAGTAGTTGGTACAACAAGAACTTGCAGATGGGTCTCCCAGGGCCTTGTTACACCGTAGGCTGTGAGCCACACAAATATTGATCAGTGTTAGTGCTATTTTGGAGTTTGAAGCAGTCACACCCCTAAGTGTGACTGCTTCAAAGCTTCTCTGTCTCCTACCTGCACAACTGTGACTTGCCACTACAGGCCTGGAGAGCAGGGGCAGGACTAGAAGCTATAGCTGTGAATTGCCACTACAGGGCAGGTGATCCAGGACAAGCTTCTAACCCTGCTGTGGGTGTGAGAGAAGCTGGGATACTGGAGGGAGGACTTCAGTTTGGGCAGCACATTTGTGGGGAATGGCTACACCTTAATGAAACAGAAGCTGAGTAGTGCAGATGAGAGATAATCATGTGGAGTGGCATAACTTTGAACCACATAATAAGTGCTTAAAACCACTTTAAGGCGTTACTGTGAAGACAATCTAGGGGTTAAGAGCTCCAGGAGCCATCCAAAATTACCATGTAACAAGGCCTCCACATATCAGGTGATTGCCCTATCTACTTAGCTACTGGCTATTCTAGGAATTCTCTCTTTCTCTTGTTTTGGACCAGAATACCATGCTAGACATAAAAAAAAATTATCTTGATAAATAAAAGTTTTGCTTGTGATCAATAATCTAATTTTCTAATAAAAAATGCTGCAAAATATTCCCAACCAGGTCTTGAATAAGTACCACATACTAAATAACCAGTATCACCTAGTGAAATAGTTGAGTTTTTCCTTACACATTTTCCATAGATATATTAAGCTAGTTGTACAATGCTTAGCTTAAGTAATCTAATGGAATCATAGTCTAAAGGTGTTGTTATCATAGACTTTGAACACCTGCAAGTGAACAGGAAATCTAAGACAGAGGTTCTCAAACAGTAAGGAGTAAGGAGTTATGTTACTAATCACAACAAAGGTTGAGAATATTTTAAAGCATATAAATGTTACCTCATCCTGAGCTTTTTAATATAACCTATTAACTTCATTAATTGATCTATTCTATCGCATTTAATCTAAGGTACAAGGTACCACTCACAACTAGACACATTTGAATTTTTCTGGTACAAAGAGGGCTACACGTGATGCTTTAATGTACATTACCCTAAGTTAATACACATTAAGGGTGTGTGTCTATACATGTACACCCTGAACATGCATTTAAAATGGAAAATTTAGGCTATTTGTGCCTAAATTCGATACCTGCAAATGCGCTTAATGAGTTTTAATGCCTGTAGGTGCAGACGCCTGCCTAAATCTGCTTAACGCGCATTAAGCTAATGCACATTAAATGTAGGTGTACTTTAAATGTATACGTAGACATGCCTAGAGATACAGAATTGCTGCTGTAATCTTTGCAAAATATTATTTGATTCAGTTTCTCAAACATCCTTTTGCTTACTTATCACCAGCTTCTGGAGTAGGAAACACTTTGCAAGGAGACACTGGTATTCCATGAGGAAGAAGCTGGGATTTTTCTAAATTACCCAGTTTCAAAACATGCACCGAAAACAAAGTTCAACTTCTCATAAAGTCAAATTACAAATTACTGAATGTATACAGGAAAATCTTCCAAATGGCTGTGAAAGGTGTCTATAGCAGAAAGACTACATTAAAAAACAAAACAAGCCACTTACTTTCTCATGGGGATACATATTTACACTTTACCAGAAAAAAAAAATTAAAAAAAAAGGCAACCCACAATTTTAATAGTGTCCTTGCTTAGCTACATTCTTATGCTTTTGATTTGCCCTCCTACAATAGCCTTCTGGCTGATATCTGGCAGTTGGGTGATCAAGTATCATTTACGTCTTGGCCTTGCTGCCAGCTACACTGAGCTAATCCACTTAGTCCACAGCTATCCATCTGCTGGCCTTAATCTGCCCCTCCATCTCTTCCTCAAAGGACAAAATGATGCCTTATTATACCTACTCAGACTAATCCTACATTCATCATGAGAGCCCTCTTGGGCGGGGTGTTATTTTCCTTCATACATCCTTAAAAATGTAAAATGCTACAGATGTGAAAAAATGAGCACCTGAAGGTGAACAGACATAATTATTCTCAGCATAACCTAAAACAGAAGTTCTCAAACTTTCCCAAAGAGGTCCAATTATTGATAGAGAAAATGTCTTCTCCAACAGCAGTTGTCCCACTTTGGGGTGGTAGTTGGTAACAAAAATACAAAATAAAGTCTGGCCCCATACATATAATTAGCACCAATTTATTACAATTCCTTTTAAAACTATTTTAGTTTATATTATGTAGATTAAATGGTATCCACAAGCTTTTTATGTGGACATGCCCAAACAGTGCTTCAGCTCTAAAGCCTGAAGATCCAAAGACACAACAACAACTTGTACTGATGATTACGATGGACTACAACTTCCATTGCATTTCCAGATAGGCACTCTTGACTAACTCAAAGTCTACTTAATTACCCATTTTGTCACATAAGATTCTATAGCCAGTCCAGACAAGTGTGGATGTGTGGTATGTGGTGCCACAGACTTGTCTGCGGTGTCACACACTGTACATGCAGGCATTCCCCATGCTGCTACTTTGCGGGGGAGGGAGGGTTGATGGGCAGAGGGGATTAACCCTAGGAGATCCCAGGGTAAAAAAATCCCATGCCAAAAAAAAGTGGTATGGCACACATGGTGGCAGCATGCACTGGCCAAAACAGGAGCCTGGCCAGCACAAGATGTGCCACTGAACAATTTGTTCCCGGGTAAACACACATTCCCACTCATCTAGACACACCCTATTTAGTTTAACCAGTTGTGGAGTTTTATATTTGCTCAAACTCTTACCATTTAGGCAGGGGATTAAATGATTACAGCACGGTTAAAGTTTTTCTGTGCATGACAAAACTTTCCTTGGAGGCCAGTCAAAGCTGTGAGATGGACTCTAACACGGTCAAAGAAACACAGAAACTTCACTGCCTTTTGATTCAGGAACATGATAGGGCCTTCAGAAGCCTATAAAAATTGTAAAGAAAGGAACAAGATATGGGAATAGGGTGTAATTCCATCTTTCCTTTGTGAAAAAGGGTAAAAGGAGGAAAGAATTATACATGACAAATGTAAATCAGGTAGGCAACTGAACGTGGTACTATATTGTTTGAACAAGGGCTAGACAACTTTCACTTTTACTATCAGTACGCTTACCCTAATCCCCTTCTTTGTTCTCTAGTTCAGTTTTCAATACATTCTCTTGCTGAACATGCCATTTACTTCAAACTTTTTTAAAACCAAAGTCTCTGTGTGGTGTTTATTTTTTCGTCTTCAGTGACCCATGACTGGGTTGTTTTATATCAATCCTTCAGATTACCTCCACTGGTTAAAAAGGATGGTGACCCCTTTGGTTCCTCCTTACACATCAGTTTTTTTCAGTTCAGTCTTTGTTCCTAGCCTGGGTCTTGTTTTAGACCCTATGACCACAGCTTCACATTGCATGTTTATGCTTTCCAATGATTTGGCTGAAGTGTTCATCTTTCTTGTTTTTATGGTTTCAGTATCCTCAGGCTTTCTTCTCAAGGACTGTATGGAATGATTGTTTGCAGGAATGGGATTCAATGCTGTAGAACTTCTTGCATAAGTTATTCAATTTAACAGCCCTCTTAGCTTCTGGTGTTATTGGATCCTTTCACCCCGAGTCCTTCACTTATTTAACTGAAAGGCGCTTCACTTCAAATTAGTCTTAATCCATTTCAAAACAAATCAAAATTAGTGTAGGCTACAAAAGCCAGAGAAAATCAGAAATGATTTTCCTGCATCCTGACATTGCCTCTAGGAGGATTGTCCAAGACTACTACAAGCTGCTCAGACTTACACTAGTAGAACAAAGGTTACAACCATGACTAAAAAAGGAAACACCTGAAAAACAGCAACGCTCTGCCATAATTCCAATTAAAGCAAGTGTTTGAATTTTATTCTTCAGAACATTAGCATGAAAGGGCTTCATATGCAGCAAACCTGTACCGAATTGCATAGCAGAACTTATACTACGTGCATCTATTTCATGACTCACTGTGCAAATATTGCTGTGGGCACTTTTGTATTGTGATTTGTATTGGTCATTAGTAAACAATCAGGATAAAATAAAAGGGCCAAGAAAATATTGATTGATGAGGAGAAATGTGGCACAACTTCCAGTCTAACATGGATTAGTAATAGGAGACATTTTTAAGGCACTTGGGATGCAGACAGAAGTGCACCTCCCCACTGTAACTGAGAACACTTTGCAGGAACTGTTCTGAGTTACAACAACCCCATGGACCAAACAGAAGTTCACTGCTTGTTCAAGGGGGAAGGGAAATCTAGCTGTTGGCTGTGACCCTACGGCCAGTTTCTTCTAGCAGCAGCCCTCCGCCCTGCCAGCCCATGCGGTTTCCAGAATGGGAGCGGGGAAAGGAAGCAGAGGGAGCTCATTCTAGGGGTGTCCCAGGAGGTGCTGGAGGTTCGGGTGAGTAAAATGGACACCCCCCCGACCTTGGAGGGCTCCAGTACACTCACCCCACCTTTCAGCAGAGCCAAAAAAGCCCAGACCATACTCCCTCTGCTCCCTTTCTCTCTTTCAGTTCTGAAAACAGCTCAGAGACTAGCAAGCAGGCAGACACAAGTTACAGAAGATGTGTTTTGAAATGTCTTCATCTGATTGGCCATTTTTGGAGCAGTCTGCAGTCGTGCACTTGTGTTTGGTCATGGCTATAGACTGCTTTCTGTGGCCAGATCAGGTAAAAGTTGTCACTTCTGTCTGCACCCCCCAGTTTATATTTAGTTCTTTTACTTCATAATGCTGCTGCTGCTGCTACTTTCTGAGTCTCTAGCTTGCAGCTTGTCTCAGATCGCACAGCTGGTTGCTGCTGCTGCTTCTGAGGTTTTCTGGGAATTGGGAGCGGGGAGGGGGAGAGACTGAGGTACCCTAAGCCTACCAAGGGCTCCTGAGTCACTTCCACCAGTCTGAACAAAGAAGAGGATAACTTCAGCAAAGCAACTAAAGTTGGCCATTGATCCTTCCTCAATGAAAACCTGAATGAAAAAAAAAAGGATTCCAAATTCTAAAAGTTTTAGTCAGCATCAACAGCTGACAGAAGAAAAGGACCTAACTCAGAAAATGTTGATGTTGTGTCTTATTGTATTTTCTTTGTACTGCCCCTTTAAAGCCAAAGCCCTCATTTTCAGCACTGCAGGGTTCAGTTTGCTTTGTGGCAGTTTTGTAGCACCCGTGACTCCTTGTTCCCTGCTGTGAGGAGCCAGGGGGGCATTTTGTTGGTTCCTCTCACACAGCAGGACTGGGCCGGGCCGAGGTCAGAGACAGAGTGAGTATAAGGTTTGCATACATATACAGAGGGCAATTGTTGAAGATCCACCCTGGATATGATTCCAGAGAGTTATAATAATAAATAACTGATAGTTCAACACAGCAGTGTCCAGAGTGTTGTTGCTGAACCCACAATATATCAACAGACAAGGAAGAAACTAGTTCTTAGGTTTTCTTGGAGGAAGCAGCATCGCATTGACTCATATTGTTTTGCTGGGAGGTTGTCTTCCTTGGGGCTGGTGGCATCTGATTCCTGAAGGGACTATTTGTCTGTCTCATGAAAACTTCATAACAGTGCTGATTTAAGCTACTGTACAGGTGTGTTTGTGTACCCTAGTTTTGGTATATAAAATCAAATAGGCTTTTTGATGATCCTATCATGTTCAGCTCTACAAACAACCATGCAGAGAAAGCCAGTGTAGCCTTGGCCTTCACATGCCATGCACAAATATGAGGATATTTCCTCTCTCTCTGGGTTTGTGACACTATGTCTAAAGCAATACAGTAAAATAATACAGAATATGGTATCACGGTAAAAGGAAAACATAGACAAACCAAACCATAGAAAAGTCCTAATTGGAAAAAAATATTAAAGGTTCAGATGGGCTGATTCAAAAGAAATTAATGGTAATTAAAGTAGAAAATGATCTCATCATTCCTGACTTTGAAGGGTTAACAACAATAATGAGTGAAAGGATTTCTGTTCAGTACATCAAAGTGGCATATTTATCAAGCTTTCCCAAGTATCAAAAATACTTCTTAACAGTACACTTTATTAAAATGGAAGAACTTCCCAAGAGATATGTTGGCGAAACTATCAACTGAGTAATTTAAAGCTAGACTGGACAAAGCGCTTGACAGTAATCTCTGGGTAGCACTTTTGCTAAAGGAAGGTCAACTGAAAAGATGACCTGAAAAGTCTCTTTTTAAGCTTTGATCAGAGAACAGGCAAACCATTCCTCAAACTGCCACAGGACTCTGTTGCAGCCAAGCAGAACTGCTGAAAAAAATAAGAGTTTCATTACCTGACTACAAGGTCAGAGAGGCGAAGACTGGAGGATCCTAAATGTGTGAAGTAATACAATTCTCAAGTGTCTGTACATTCTACATGACACTAAATAACACTTGCTTAAACTGAGCAGGTACTAGTTTCTTCCTGCTAGTATGCCTATCATTGAAAGGGGATGGAGCTAGTTCATAGGCATTTATGGAAGCTGATACTATTGTCAATCAAGAGAGAAAATACAGAAGGCTGTACTAGGAGTCAGTCCTGCTCCTAATGAAGTCAAAAGGACTTGTGCTCTTGACTTCACTGGGAACAAACCAACATACAGTTTAGTCCTCCTAGTGTGCACATGTATATTGTTTGCATTTCCAGTGATGCAAAATGACCATGCATTCTCTGGCAGACAAAGCACCTGACCCTGCAAGATCTACTTTATTATTATTATTATTATTATTATTATTATTATTATTATTATTATTATTTCCATAATTGCTAGTGTGATGGCTTGTTGATGCAGTTATATATTTTTTCTAACATCTAAAGCAAATAATATTACTGTTCTACTAAATCACCAATTCTCATTCATACAAGTGTGGTAATCTTTTACATAGGCAGACAAGGTTCCTTGCGTGAATTTGATATCTTTTATTAGATCCAGACCGTGCCATGACAAGAAATGCAAAACCTGCCAACACATCTCCACCACCCCCACTATTACTACACCCCACAACAGAGCCATCAGCATCCCTGGATCTTACAGCTGCACCTCCAGAAATGTAATATATCTCATCCAATGCACCAAATACCCTGCTGGAAAATACGTAGGAGAGACCAAACAACAACTGCACACCAGAATGAACGCACACCAGAAATCTATCAAAGACAGAAATACCCAATTACCGGTGGGGGCACATTTCTCACAGGAGGGCCACTCTCTCTCCAATCTCTCAGTCCTGATCCTCAAGGGAAACTTACACAACACTTCCCAGAGACGAGCCTATGAGCTCCATTTCATCAACCTCCTGGATACTAGAGATCATGGACTAAACATAGACATTGGATTTTTGATACATTATAATCTGCCTGGCAACTGACTCCCCAGCGCAGCCCCTGGCTTCTTTACTTTTCATTCCATCCAAGAAGAGCACAAACCAACTGATGAAACTTCCTTAGCCTGACGAAGGGTTTTTGAACTCGAAAGCTTGCTTAATAACTATTCTCCAGCTATTTGTGTTGGTCTAATAAAAGATATCAAATTCACCCAAGGAACCTTGTCTTCCTACGTCCTTAGACCAACATGGCTACAACCTACACCCCTGTAATCTTTTACAAGCATCTATCCATTATGGGACACAAAATGAGTTTTATTTTACTTTTCTGTTTGATTTGGTGAATGGAGAGTAGAGGATGGCAAGAGCTGACAATAAGCTCTCTAAGGAGGTAAAAAAATAGAATGTTTAAATGCATTTACAGGACAGATGGTTTCCCTTGCATCATCATTGGAAGTCTACTTCAGTCAGTGTCTACAGTCATTTTTACAACTGTTAACCTTCAACCTAAGCTAGGACTTCCCAGTGGCATCAGGAACACAGGCAGTTCACTGGCAGACCCTGCATTTTTTTCATTTATCGGCCATTTAAGGCTTATATTTACAAAAGTGTCAGGCAATCAGTATGGAAGATCTGAGCTACTCATTCATTCTTCAGAGGTACATTGCCATCAGCCAACAGCCCAAGTAAGATTGCAGCCAGCTGCCAAACAGTCTGATTTTGAAAATGACTATATCTTGGATTTTAAGGCTAATTTTGAGATTTGGATTCATGAGGGTAAACAGGAAATGGTTCTCTTTCCTCCCAAATTTCACTCTGTAAGTAAAACTGCTAAAGGAGCACCAACTTAGACTTTGATATAAAAAATTGATCACTTCTCTGGCAGAGAGTACCTGAGTTTACTACACAAGAAAGAAAACAGGGCAATTTACACACACATACACACACTATAATATATGATATGATGTTGGTGGACAATTATATATAAACAACCTCAGTCTCTACAGCCACAAGAGAAAATGCACCACCAATTAGTAGAATATCTGCAATATCCACCATCACTTGCTGATGAAGATACCATTATATATATGTTTATCAACCCTTCTGTTTATTTTCAGTTTCACTGTTTTCCGTGTTGTCACTGAGGCTCAGAACACACTTATGTGCATGCTCTGGCAGCATTGGAATGATGCTGTTGCCATGATGATCCAGGAATTATGCAAGAGGCAAGGATTGTTGTGGGTAATATATTTTATTGGATCAACTGGACCAACTAAAATATATTGGACCAGTATATTTTATTGGACCAGTATAGTCCCATTGCTTTCATTTTCATTATGTCAGTTATTAAACATAGTAAAATATGTCACCGTAGTGGCTTCTAGAATAAGACGACATGAAGGTACTCAAAAATCAGTTGCACAAGTACACAAATTAGTTACCGTTTCTTTCAAAAACCTACATTTAGCAAAGCAAAGCAACAACATTTTTGAGAATCCTGTTGTCTGAACCCTCTCTTGAGATATGTTGCCCTTCAGTGAATAAAATCCAATAGTTATTATGAAACTGAGCAGAATTCTGCTATCGGTGGTGGTTGTACATATGCTTTACATTAATAGAATCAATTGCCCCAAGGATTTAGCCATCTATATTCATGAAGTAAATGAAATAGTATCCAAGGAGCAGCTGATGACAGCACAGCTGTGGGAACAGGTTAGTACATGCATTTCTTAAGAGATCTTTAATTTAACATTGCTGTTGAAAGATAGTCCAATGGGACAGATAGTATTTCCCCCTACACCTCACATTTTCCCAATGTATCAGTCCACTTTTCACTAAAATTGATATTTTAACTAATGCCACTAGAACAGGAATGGCTTTCATTGCAGTCTGGGAAAGTCCAAAGGGAATTTAGTTTAAAAGCTTGTATGTTAGTCCATTAGTGAGGCAAAGTACAGGTAACAGACTATAACATACAGCCTCTGGGGATATACCAGGCACATTCCAGGCTTAAATACCATCCACAGGCCAGTCTATTGAGATGAGATTTTATTACTGACTCTGAATTCAGCCACTCATTGACTTCTCAAATAAAAGGAAGAATGTCCACTGTAGAGACCTATTTAAATATAATGAACCACTCAGTGTACCAAGGGGAGCAAAACAGCAGTGAACTTATACAAAACTAGACTGAATTGATAAAGGAAGAAGTGAGCAGTGCGTAACAGGCAATATACTGCATGATCAGGTGTTCAAATGAAACATTCCCTTCTCTTTTGTACCTCTCCTTTTCAAGATTTACTTCCTTTTACTTTCTGGTTTAATTTTCCCATTGCAGTGTTTTCTTCTTCCAGTGAAACAGTAAGATTGTGAGAAACAGTATATAATTCTGCCTGGGAAAGATATCCAGATTAACTCTAGCTATGACTACTGAAGTCACTTGAAAGAACCTCACCAAGGCAGGGAGCAGGCTGTGGTGAAAAAAAGTAATTGCAATGTGTTGGAAACCCAAACACTTTCTTCCAGTCTTTTTAGTGGAAGCCTCTACATGCCAAATCATTTCAGTTTTCATTGACTTCAGAGTGAGCTGAGAGCTGCTCACCAAATCAGGTGTTCTAATTCCAGTGGATAAACAACTGTCCAACTTTTCTTCCACTGAGTATTTGATGCTGTTGAACATGCTGCCCTTGGTTAAGGGACAGCTCTGTGTTTACCATGTTGCTCTTCTGGGTCTTACCATGACAGTACATGTGCCCAATGATCTCCCTTTGGTCTGGGATAAGTCACGATTTTTCTCCTTCTCAGGTAAGTGTCATGGCACAGGCTCCCAGGCCATTACCCTTTCACAGAATTGTGATGGCATGGCTCAACCTCTCCAGGCTTTCAGGACCAGGGTTGACACCCCACCCTCCCCAGACTTTCCTGTACCTCGAGTCAATATTTTCTCTGAACTCTGACTTCACAGGCACTCTTGCTTTACAATTTAACTCTCCCACAGCACGTCATAGTTGATACACATAACCAGGGATCCTGGTTTTCTCTGATTTAAAAAAATTCCCAATTTTCGGATTAAAAAAAATAACCCAAAATTCACATATTGTCATGATTAAAATGAAACACCACTAATATATAGATATGTATATAGTGGTGTTTCAACTTAATAACAATTTGTCAAATTATCACAACTCTGTCCCTTTGCACCCTTCTGTGAACTCACAGCAAAATTTCTGTTGTCCCGCTTCAAATATGTGTCTGTTTGACCAAAGGAGTTACTATTCACTCTGCTTCTTCAGATGTGAGGCACTTTTTCTTTGCATTTACCAGTCAGCAATGATTCCAGTTAAACAAGATACAGAGTACAGCTAAATCAGAAGCAATCTTTATTTTTGGAGAAAATGAGAAAAGAAGAAAGAGAGATTCACTTCAAACAGGTTACTTATTAAAATATTACTAAATTTGGGACTACATTTTCAGAAAGAAAGAATACCAATATGTACAGCTATCTTTTCTGCTGCAATGCCAACCAGGGTGTGAATGGATTGATAGAGAGAGAGGGAGAGAGAGAGAGAGAGAGATGTCAGTGGCAAATAAAAATACCATACATCTAGCTAGGTCCTGGTGACAGACTTGTGAGTTCAACTGACTACATACAACCAACCTGGTTCTCATTTATGTTAAGGAGACTAACATTGCTTTTGCTGTGTACATGGGTCTTAAAATGGGTTCTAACATATTTGTGCTTTATGGCACCTCTGTATTGCCATAACGATGTCAAGTGGTGTGGGTGTTAATGAAAAACAGGTGTATAGTGTCAAGAACAGACCTTTGCATGTGGCTACATGGAAACAAAACTTTGAACTCCTTTCCCCACTCCCTGCAGTATTCCACAAAATACAATGGGATATTAAAAGACAAAACCAAAGCAAAATAAACATTTACCTTACTGTATCAAATATTGCAAATGTGTTAATTGACTATAACTGCAAGAGATGAAGGTAACCAGTGTTCTGAATGGAAAAGAGCAATACTATTTTTTTGTACTCGGGATAGAAGATTTTGCAGATTAATACCTTGTATACCACATAGGATATTAAATTATGATAATATGAAACTCATTAACTTGACCTTTATTATCACCTTAGACACAATAACATAGCTCCTATAATATTGAATGATATTAGCCATATTGTATGCAGTGCCCATATCCATTAGTCAGAGTGGTATTGACTTCGCTGTTGATATAATCTTTTCAAAGGCAACTGTATTCATTCTCACCATTAGCAGTGCCTTTGTGCTACACCTCCAACATCTAGACAAGTGGTTCTCAACTTTTTCAGAGTCAGCGCATCCTCCACCACTTTTTTGAATGTGGTGGTATCCTCATTTGAGAACCGCTGTTGGTGCTGCATCAGCTTACTCAGTGGTTTTCAACCGGGTGTTGCTGCCACCAGGTAAAACTACCCAATGCACCTGCTACACAGCCAGCCTAGGAAGGTCTGTGGCACCTGTGCATGTGTAACCTGCATTAGGGCTCTCTAATAAGCAGGACAGAAAAGCCAGCCTTGACTGTAGCCCTTCCTGATCCATCCGTCCCTCTTCCTCCATGCTCCTCTCACAGAGGCACCTGGATGGAACTGTCCCACATGCCTCTGTTTCCAGGAGGAGCATAGGGGGCATCACACCAGGAAGGGCTATAGCCAACGGCAACTCTGTCCACTTTAGGGTTATCAGAAAGCCCTAACACAGCAGGAGTGCGCCATGTGCTGAAGCCCTATAGGTTGGGTGGTTTTACCTTGTTACCATGGTCTTATGGCAGCCCAGTGGAGAACCACTGCCTTGGAGTTAAGGTGATGTCCACAATATATTGCAAACTATATTTTAAGTTAGCTATAAAATGCTAATCAAGTTCATCCTGTAACTCAAACCAATTTCTAGAGTGGTGGAATCTTGAACACGGTTTGTAAATCCCTGCAGGTATGCAATTGCCTTACAAATAACAAGCTTCCAGGGATTAAAGCATATAGTAAATGATTAAATAGCTAAAAATATAAGAACCATGAATTGTATAGTATAAAAAAGCTATAAAACTTCAATTCCTAGAAGTGAAATAATATTTTGCAATCTGTATAAAATGTTTTCTGTTTGGCATTTATATTAGACTTATCAACATAGTATCTAAGCATCAGAGCTGATAAAGACAGAAAACAGAAATGTGTGTAAATTTAGGCAAAACTGCCACCAACACCTAAATACAGGCAACCCCCGCTTAGTGCTCTTCATTGGTTCCTGAAAAACCGAGCACTAAGCAAAACGAGTGTTAAGCGAAACCAAAAGTATTTGATGACCTGAGATGGTGACCACAATTGTTTTTAATGACCCAAGATGGTGACCACAAGTATTATAACAAAACTCACTAAGCACCAAGTGAAATCAGGTAACAAGTTCAAATGAGTGTTATAGCAAAATAGCGCTAAGTGAAACAGCGTTAAGCGGGGGTTGCCTGTACCTGAAAGGCTGTTAGGTTGCCTGAGTGCATATAATCCTGCTTCTTCATATAACCAGGTATATCATCATGGTGAGTCTGAGCTGTTCAGCTATTTTCAGAATAGGGGCGATTTCACTTATGTCCCTGAAGAGCCTAGTCTTGTAAGCACTTCCAGAAGACATCTAACCCATGCAGACAACACTGAATTCAACACAGAATACAGCAACCATGTCTGCTCTCATTCAAAAACATGGGCAGAGGAGGTAGTATTGGCGCCACTTCCCAGCTTTTATATAATAGCTGAGTGTCTACAGCAACTGTCCAGGAAATTGAAGACACTGAGTGCACTGCTTAACCTGGGAGCAGTGAAACATGCATCTCCATGACAGTCCTAATTATCAAGCTATGGGCTAGGCTGGTGTGGGGCCACCCTTCAATCTTCCTATTGAACCTGGGTCACTGAGAAGCCAAGAATGCAAAAGTCAAAGGGCTAAAGACAGCCATCCAGCTAGAAGAGAAAATAGAACAAAAGCACTGCAGTCCAGTACTTAGGGAGGTCACCTGAGTGAGGAAAGTGTGAATTTTGGTCCCTACTCTGAGGACTGTTTATGTATTTTGTTCAATGATTGTTTAATAACAACTTCATAAACAGCCCAGGGAGTAGCAACAGAAACCCAAGCCTCTCCTCTGTCAGGCAAGCACCCTAGCTACTAAGCTACACATTTATGTATCTTTCTTCCTTTCTAGCTTTCCCACTCAGTCTAACTCAATAAATCATGCATCCTTTTCTGTACACTGACACAGCAGTGTTCAACCACAACATCCTCAGTCTCCTGAGAAGTGAAACCTCTCAAACTGAGGAAGCCATTATGCATAGGTGTCCACTTCCCAGGTAAGTGGAACAGGTTACCCAGAGGGGTTTTCAAAACCCAGCTAGACAAAGCTTTGGCTGGGATGATCTAGTTGGGACTGGTCCTGCTTTGAGCAGGGGTTGGACTAGATGACCTCCTGAGGTCCCTTCCAACCCTCATTTTCTATGGTTCTATGATGCTATGATTTTAAGTGCTCTAACTAGCAGGTTGTTATATGCAAGATACTGGTACCATCACCAACCACCTGATGTGAATGCCATTCTGAGGCAGTTAAGAGTTTGTATGCACTATAATGGGACTCAGCACCACTAAACACAGCACTAAGGGGTCCAAGCATGCTGCACCCATACTGCAAACCTGGAAGATAACCAGTCAGTTTGGCTACCCATTTTCTGAACCCCTGGTTTCTGCTGTGCCTAGAAGCAGTTGGTGGGGATGAACCTGGAGTGGTGTTACTGGTGAACTTCCAGGTTTGGAGAATGTTAGTATTCAGGGCATGGGCAAGGAATACCAAGGCCCCTTGGTTTTGGGACTTTCTTCTGACATGGGGCAAGTCATAGACATGCTCCCCATATATTGAATAGGAACTTAAGTGCCTAGGGCCTTTATAGATGTGCCCCAGCAGGTGGGGGTGGGCACTTTAATAAGTGCAGCTCTGACAGCTGTGCTAATTAAAGTGCCTGGAGTGTCATGTGTATCAGCATCTCCATGCTGAAAAATGCCTGCGGGGTGCTTTGAACTAAAGCTCAAACATGCTTTAGTTTAAAGCACCCTGCCACCATTTTTCAGCATGAGAACACTGATACACATGACGCTGGTATGGGAAGAGAACAGTTTGGGTAACTCTCTTTAAGAGAACAGCTATGGGTAACTGAAACATTAGAGCTGTTTGCTTTGTTAATGAGACATGGTTGGGACAAGTTGAGAGGAGACATAGCTGTTGGTTTTTGGAAAGGGTTGTCTACAAAACATTGCTAGAGTCTTTAATGCAGATAATAAACAATATTTGCTTTTATAAAAAGGTGTACTTCTGAACAACGCTCATCATTGCATGGTACCAGAGGTGGGGGTGCAAAGAAAATGCAGGGGAAGATAAGAAACTGCTGAAGAGATGGAGTATCTGAAAACTTTCAAGCTGAACCTCTGAGGTAAAGCTGCTGAATCATGGAAAAATATAAACAACGTTTTGACAGGGTATGCAGCAAAGGAAAATGAGCAGAAAACAGACATATTCCTGAATATAGCCGGACCTGGACTGATGATGTTTTTAATAACATGCAGCTAAACTAGGATGTGACGAAACGCTATGTGACTTACAGAATTTTGCAGAATATTGCATACCAAAAATAAGTGAGACAATTGAGATACAAGTTTCACAAAACATTGCAAAAAGAGGGTGAATTGTTTGAGGAATTCCTAACAGACCTGAAGTTGATGAGCCAGGACTGCAACTTTCGGCAGCTAACTGAGTCTATCATATGGGATCAGACTGTAATAGGCATTGGAGATTTGAAATTACAGAAAAAAACTTGGAGGATGTGAATTTGACCTTAGACAAAGCAGTGAGTGTGTGCCAGGCAGCACAAGTTGCTCTCCAGAGTCTACAAATAATGGAAGGAAAAATCAGAAATAGCTACAGTAGACCAAATAAAAAGCAAGCAAAAGGACAATAAAGGAAAAAGCAGAAAGCAAGCAAGGAGAGCAGGAAGATTCACAGATAGCCCAAGGAATGAGGTTACAGGTAAAAGAGCACCAAATAGCAAGAAATGTGAAATCAAGCACCCAAACAGGCAATACCCCACACTAGGAATACAGTGTAAGGCATACAAGCAATATAACCATTTTGCCAGAGTCTGCAACCAAGAGTAGCAAACACAGAGAAGAAGTCAAAACATGCAAACTTATGCAGTATATCAAGACAACACTGATGAATGTACTTAGGAAGAGCTCTATGGGGGGGACTGTGGCTGCAGAGACAGGAGATGACTAGACTGTTGCATTGGAAACTAATGGAAGGGTTATTAACTACAAAATGGACACAGATACATAGGTAAATGTGCTTCCCGAACGAACTGTTAATAAGTTAAAACAAAAACTAAACTGGATCCAGGGTAAAAGTGTAAAACTAAGAACTTACAATGGGGAGGTGATTCCCACCAAAGGAGTATATGAACTAGAGATAAAAATTATGGATGAAATTGGACTAATAACTTTTGTAATTGTCATAGGAAATACTATGCCAATACTGAGGCTAAAAACCTGCCAGAATGTGGGTTTAATTATGAGAGTATATATGGTAACAAAGGCCAAGGACACACTTACAGAAGACCAATATTCCGATATTTTTGAGGGCATTGGTAAATTGGAAACTGAATGTAAAATTGAGTTGGCAGAACCCAAGTATCCAGTCATTCATGCCCCAAGAAAGTTACTCTAGCCATCAAAAGGAGACTAAAAGAAGAGCTGAACCAATTGGTGGCATTGAAAATAACTGGCAAAGTAAAATAACCTACTGAATGGGTACATTCATTAGTAATTATAGAAAAGAAAGATGGGACAAAATAAGATTATGCTGAGACCAAAAGAGCTCAATAAATACATAAAAAAGAGCATTTTCCATTGCCTACAAGAGAGGATATATTCAGTGAAATGGCTGGTGCTAAATATTTTTCAATTCTGGCGGCATCCTCAGGATTTTGGCAGGTTCCTTGAAATGAAAAAAGCTCAAGGCTATCCACTTTTAGTGTACCCTTTGAGAGATATTGGTTTTTCAGGCTCCCATTTGGCCTCAAATCAGCACCTGAAATCTTTCACAGGAAGTGCACCAAATCTTTGCTGGAGTAACAGGTGTCAAAGTGTACATCGATGATGGCATCCTTGTATGGGGCAAAAACAGAGGGGAACATGATTTCAGCCTACAGAAAGCCCTCAACAGGGTGAGGGTGGCAGGGTTGAAACTTAATAAGCAGAAATGCAAATTTAGACTTAAAGAAATCACCTACTTGGGGGAATGAATATCAGAAAATGGGATGCAAATACTGAGAGACTAGGGGCAGTATCAAACATGCCACCCCAACAAGATAAGGAAGGGATGCAAAGGTTTTTGGGAATGGTCACCCAGGTAGGCAGGTATATATATAAAACCTTGCAGAAAACACCAGCAAACTGAGAGTGCTGCTAAAAAAGAATACCCAGTGGACATGGCATGCCAACATAGACAAAGAATTTGCAATATTAAAAAAACTTATGAAAACAGCTCCAGTCCTTAGGTGTTTTGACAGTAAAAGAGAAACCAAACTGTATACAGATGCCTCTAAAGAGGACCTTGGGGCAACCCTACTGCAGAAGTATGGTGATCACTGGAGCCCAATGGCATATGCATCCAGAGCCCTCACAGAAACAGAATGCCTATATGCACAGATAGAGCAGGAGGCTTAAGCTCTGGTGCATGGATGAAAAAAATGTCATGTTTTTATATATGAAAGACTGGTTGTGGCAGAAATTGACCACAAACCTCTGGTCACCATTCCAAGAAAGGGGTTAGCTGATATACCTCCCAGACTAGAGACTTTTTTCAGTTACAATTATATGATTTGAGATTAGACTATAAGCCAACCAAAGAACTAATAATTGCAGAGACTTTGTCTAGGGCAGTTGACAACACTTTTGATGCTGAAATAGATTCTGACATTGTGCATGTCAAGGGGATAAAAAAATATTACCCAGTATCAGAGGAGATGTGGCAAAACACTGTAGAGGCTACAGCACAGGATCACACACTGCAGAAGATTATCAAAGCCATCACCACTGGATGACCTGGTCATTATACACCAACTCCATATTTTCAGTTTAAAGCAAAGCTCTCAGTGATTGATGGTGTTTTGTTCAAGGATCACAGGATGGTAGTACCTAAAGAAGTACAAGCTGATATGACTAAACAAATACATAAGGGTCATCTGGGTATTGAAAAATACAAAATGAGGTCCAGGAAGGTATTATATTGACCACTCATGAATAGTCAGGTATAAAATTCTGTACATAAATGTGATACATGCCAGAAATATCAGACTAAGAATAAAAAGGAACCAATGTGGATAGACAATGATATTCAAGAGGCATGGTACAAAGTGGGAATTGATTTGTTTACACTAGCTGGCAATGATTATCCATTGGTTCTAGATTATTTTTGTCACTATCCTGAAGTTACTTTATTGGTCGATATGACTGCATCTTAAATCAATCTTTTCCAGACCTGGAATTCCACATAGGATCATGTCTGACAATGGCCCCCAGTGGTGATCCATATTTAGTGATTCTGAATTATAGATAATCTCTTCTAGCTAGTCACCTGATGAGATTTTATTTAACAGAAAGCTGAGAATTAGTTTACCCAGATTGACAGTAACAAATCACAGGACTGACACTGACATGCACAGGTATAAGCAAAAGGCCAAAGCTAAACAAAAAATGTACTATGACAAAGGGTCACAGGGGTTGCAGGCATTGAAGCCCAATAATGCAGTTAATATTTATAATGGTGAAAGCTGGAAACTGAAAGTGTGGGTTATTCATCAGGAAGCTCCGCAGTCTTATGACACATCTTATGACTCAGGATGGACAACCTTTTCAGCATAACAGGAGACACTTGCAACATATTCCTGAACAAAGGGAGGAGGATAGGAGTGAACAACTGGAGACTACACACAAACACTCAAGAAAGTTGCTCAGAGGAGATGATAGAGGCACTACAACAACAGACACCCGCTTCAGTCACTGAGGAGCCTGAAGCAGCACCATACAGCTCAAACAGACTACACCGAGCACCACAAAAATGTAATGAACAATGATAATGTTAGCTGCTGATTGTTGTAAAGAGTTGTCTGCAAACCATTGCTAGTCTTTCATGAAGATAAACAATATTTGCTTTTATAAGGAAAGTGTACTTTTTAACAGCACTCATCATTACAGCTAGAGCCTGCAGGAGCATCCTAATTTTCACCCTCCAGCAGACCTGATTAATCTAGTCTGCTCCAACGCACTGTCATTACAACATGTCGGAGCAGCCTCCCTGCACATGTGTAGGAGCCCTAAGGTTTGTGAATTTCACTCCACGAAATGGGTACCCACAAGTTAGGCATGGTGAGGGTGAGCAAAGGACCTTCAATCGAATTTAGAAGCTTTCTGCACACAAGGAGGAAATAATCCCTGGGAGTTCTAGTTTCAAGAATCTGAGGGCATTTTTACACATGTAGGTGCCACAGCACTGGGCACTTTGAAAAGCGCCTGGTGCTGTGTCACTTGCAGTTGTATAAGCGGCAGTTGTATAAGTCTGCTCCAAAACAGCAGCTCTCCAGCGCATTGTGGGACAAAAAGGTACAGTATGTGAATAAATGCCCTGAGGCACTCCTTGAAATGCAGGCATCCATTGACAGCTTCTGATCTCAGCTAAATCAATTTAAGTCCAGAGAACCTGCAATGAACTCACCATTGAAGAAAACAGTGTTATTTTAGGCTTGTACAACTGTACAAATTAGAAATCTTGCCTTCTGATTTTAAAGGGCAGATCCCTCTCATCTCCATAAAATTAATCTTTGTGGCTCAGACAGGTTTGTGAGGTTCTGTCTTTCTTTGTATCAGTAGAAATCTGAAATCAGAAGTAATATTTACAAGAAAACTTGACAGAGACATAATGACACTCTATGCAAATGGCTTGCCATGTGACTAAATTTGAAGACCACTAGTTTACTATACCATAATGTTGATAGTCAGTCAAAAAAATTTCAAAATATCTTGAATAAATTAAAGATCATAGTTAATAAACCAGGTGTAAGAAACAAACAAAAAAGAAAGAAATCTCCCAAAGGAAACTGTACTGCATTATGTAGGCAAGTTAAGTTTGTTGAATATTTGCCACAATACCAAACTGCAGCAACACTAAAAAAAACAGCTGAGTATATGTGGAAAAATAGTGATTTGGAAGGCACTAACTCATTTTAAAATCTAAGCGAGACTCTTTCAGTAAACCATCTATCATGGATAGTTGCCAATAAAATGGCATTTGGCGGTTTGTAATCACTTTATAGGTTTCAAATTGAATTTTGATTATATTTCCATAAAGAGAAAATTTACAAAAATACACAATGCTGTTTAAACTCACACACAGATATAAGAAACTCAAAAATTAAAAATACTGTGCAGTGGCCAATGCACTGCAGTCATATCAAAATTAAAATTGATTCCAAAATGAAGATGTATATTTTTTTTATTGTATCCAAGAAATCCAATGCTTTTATTTAAAAATATGTTAATATACATTAAATACATTTTGTTTAAGATAAAGCAATTTACAGTTAAATTTTAAATGACAACAATTTATATTAAATCCCAAATTCATTATAATCTACTGAAATCATCCATGAGCCCTCTGCAAAATGTGATGACCTCAAACTGGCTTAAGTGATCAGGAGGGCTAGGGACAGACATTACACATAAACTGATTTAAGTGATCAGAAAATGATTTAAACTTGTGACAGAACAGATGTTCAGTGCACATAAACCAGTTTGAGAATGGCTGAAACTGGTTTGAGATAAACCTGGTTGAATGTAGTATCAGACTTAACTGATTAGGCTCAAACTGGTTTATGTAATGTCTGTCCTAGACCTCTTGCTGGTTTAAATTAAATCAGACTCCCCCAGCATCCCAGAATGCTCTCTGGGCTGGGTGGGCCTCTCTGCTCCACAGCAGGGCTGGACGTTCCTCTCTGCTCCCTGGCTGCAGCTTTGACAGTCCCTGCAGGCATCTGCATGGCTTCTGCTCCCTGCCCTCCCACCACTCTCAGCTAAGCAGGCATTTCCCCCCACCCCCAACATCTCTCAGTATTAGCTAGCAGATCACATGCTGCCTACCTCCAAGCTGTGGCACTCCAGACAAAGGCAGAATCAACAGATAGCTGGTAATGTCCCTTTGTTTTCTTAATGGGGTGATAAACATGGAGTTAGAGGTGAAAAACATTCCCTGCTGGGCTGTTTGGGGGGGGGGGGAGGGGGGACCCCTCCCTATTCACAGCATCCTGCCGGGGCCTGACCAGGCCCCCCCTCAGCTTAGCTCTGTGTAAGGGAAGGGAGGGCTGCTCTAGTGCCCCCCAGCTTCTACCCTGAGCCACTGCAGGCATGTGCCTTCATTTCTGGGATGTCTGTCTGGTTACAAAACTGATTTAGCCTAGCCAGGTTAAACTAACCTGCAAAAATTGAATCAATTCAGGCTCAGACTTTTTGAATGTCTGTCACTAGCCAAACTGGTTTAAACCTGTAACAGAACAGAAATTCAGTGCACTTAAATCACTTTCAAAATGGCCAAAACCAGTTTAAGATAAACCTGGTTGGATGTAGTATCAGACTGAACTGATCTAAGTCAAACCAGTTTATGGAAACTCGGTCCCAAACCCCTTCCTGGTTCAAAGTAACTCACAATCCCACAGCATCCCAGGATGCTTTGCAGCCCTGCACTGTGCTGTCTACTCCAGTGAAGCAGGGTTGGCACCACCCTCTGCTCCCTAGCCAGAGCACTATCACTGCTCCAGCTGGCTAAGAAGGGGGTAAGGGTGGGAAACCTAGCTCTGAAACCCAGCCAGGGTCTACCTGGCAGGGGTGGAGCAGCCCCTCCAGACTTTTCCCCTGCTCCCTGCTCCAGTGGAGGGGCGGGAGGTATGGCCAGATGCTGGCAAGGCCAGCATGCTGAGGTGGAGGGGGAGAGGGGAGTTTAAATCCTCAACCCCACCCACAAGGGACCCCAATAGGGTTCTGCCTGGCAGGAGTGAAGCAGCCCCTGCCTGGCTTTTCTCCTGCTCCCCACTCAAGCAGAGGGGCGGGGGGCGGGGAAGGGTGGTAAGATGCCAGTCAGGACAGCATGCTGAGGCAGGGAAGAGAGGGTTTAGAGCCCCCCTCCCGCCCCATTTCAGCATGTGAATTCCAGGCCAGGATGTGCCCATGCCCCCTCACTAGAGTGAGTAGCAAAAGCCTGGAAAGCAAAGGGCAAAAGCTGCTTGCAAGCTCCCAGCTGGGGCATGGCCATGGCTATGGACACTGGAGGGAGGGACAGAAGTCTGGCAGGAGCTGTACCCCCATCAGACCCCATCTGGGGTCCCATGTAGGACTGGGAGGGACTTTAAAGCCTCTCACTCTGTGCCTCAGCGTGCAGGCCCTGGACCAGGGCATGGGTATGCCCCCCACTCTCTGCCCAAAGCGGGGGCCAAACACCTGGCAGGGACTGCCCCCCTAGCAGGGAGCAGGAGGGCAAAAGCTTGCAAGGAACTACCCCACACCCCCACCAGGTAGACCCCAGCTGGGGTCCCCTGTGGGCCAGGAATGGGGTTTAACCCCCCCCAACACTACCCTGTTCAGCATGTGGCCTGGGCTGGGAAGGGGGAATAAGTCTGGCAAGGGCACCCCCACCAAACAGACCCGGGCTGGGGTCCTATGTGGGCCAAGCACAGGGGTTTAAACCCTACTTCCACCTGGCCTTAGTATGCTGGCTCCAGGCTGTGGCCAGGCCACACCCCCTCTGCTGGAGCAGGGAGCAGGGGAAAGCTTTGGAGGGCTTATCTCCTCCCTTCCCTTTGGCAGAGGCTGGGAGACATGGTCTAGTGGTCCCCACTCTCCCCGCCCCCCCACCAAGCTTCTGGCCTGAGCCATTGCAGGCATGTGGCTGCATTTCCGGAATCAGAAGTGAATGTCTAAACTAACCCGCAAAGATTGACTCAATTCTGGCTCTGGCTTTTTGATTGTCTGTACTTAGCACTAGGGTTTATCTATACAGTGCAAAGTTGTGCAAAGTACCTTGTATACTAGCTCCATAATGAGAACCAAGATAGCATAGTACTAGGCCTTGGCTAATTAGCTGAGCTGAGAATCAGGGATGAGATGTAATGCCATGTAAATGTGGCTATGTTGCTCCCAGTTCTAGAGCTAGCGTGTGTAGCTATAGCTCAGGCATTTCTGCACAGTGCTCCCTTGAGCCATAGAGACCAGTACACAAGCTAGCACATTCACAGCTGGATTGGAAAATCTCTCCATTGTGCTGTTTTGACATACCCACAGGTGCCTAATAGGATTTCCAAAAGCACCTAAGCAGGTTAGGCACTAACCCTCATGGCTTTCAATTCCCATTGACTTCAACAGGAAGTAGACCCCTAAACTGGACTCATTTTAAAATCCAACTATCTATTTGCAACTTAGGCACAATTATCTTTGAAAATCTGTGCCAGCGCAAACTAGTCATTTATCTACCACTACAAAAATCTGTTGTTTAGTAAATCAGTTAGATGCAAATGCAGCTTTGTAATGTATTTAGAACATTTAAAGTTGTTTTATTAAACCAATAAAAACACAGTTTTTAAATTAAATTATTGGTGCTGTGCCTTTTTAATTGAATCCCAATTTCTATCCAAATGCAGCTTGACACAAATCATGAGCAAAGCAATTATTAGCAAACAAGAAATGTGTCATTCATCATTTTCTAGCATAAAGTATAAACACATTAATCACCTAGATAAATATATGGTGAGCCATGCAGTTGCTGAAATAAGCATATACAGATAAAGTAACCTTAGGTTAAACAAAAGAGGCACCAAATTTAGCAAAAGGATATAGTTAGAGGCAAGTCAATGTGCTCAATGGTTTCCCAATGATTTAAATCATCCCAACCTTCTTCATTTTGCACTAACAGCTCCTTGTATGGCTCCATCTCTATGTGGTCCCATTATGATTTCTTCTGAAAGCAATCCAAAAAGCCCACTCTGCACTGACCTGTATGTACTTTTGCCCATGTTGGTTTTCTGCATAATAACGGTTGTTTTTAAAGCAATGGTGTTATTATTTTACTGTAGCTCAACAAGTGTTTACAATCTAAGGGCTAGATCAGGGGTGGGCAAAATGGCAGATCCAGCCGGCAACCAGACTCCATCTCCCAGCAGCCCCTGCCCACATGGCTGGGACCAGTCTCCATGGAGACCACAGCTGCAGCTGTGCTGTGATAGCACAAGACTGGGTTTGCCATGAAGACCAGCCCCAGCCATGCTGCCAGGGTGAGCAGCAGGGCAGAGCAGGGGCCTGCTCTGGAGCTGCTGGGATCTTGCAGTGGGGGCAGCTTGGTTCAGGGCCAGGGCAGAGCTGCGATCCACTGCCTGCACGCCGCTGCCCAGAGTATGCAGGCTGCAGGTTGTGGCTCTGCCCCGGCTCATTGCAGTGGTCACAGCATGGTCCTGAGCTGGAACAGAGCCACGATCTGCTGCCTGTGTGCCCCTGCCCAGAGCGTGCAGGCTGCAAATTATGGCTCTTCCCTGGCTCAGGACCAAGCTGCCCCCATTGCAAGATCCCAGCGGTTCCAGAACAGCCCCTGCCCTACTAACGCCCTGCCAGTGCAGCTGGGGCTAGCCTCCACTGCAAACCCAGCCTTGAGCTATCACAGCACAGCTGTGGCTGGGGACTGCTTGGAAATGGAGTCCACTGCCAGCCAGATCTGGCCCACAGGCCAGACTCTGCCTGTCCCTAGGCTAGATCATGCAACTGGAATCACTTAGACCTTAGTGACTTCCTGAGGAGTTCCAGTTCACCCAGGTAGATCCAGTTACAGAATCTAGCTCAAAAGTTGGTTAAAACTTTTTTTTACTTCAAGAAATAAACAAATAGATCCAAAAAAGCTGGTAGTTATCCTTTCTTATTTTAATTTAGTGCATGGTTTCCAAATTCTAAGTGGCTGGGGGCCACAGGTTGGACCAGTGGGGGCTATACCAAGCCTCCAACACCTTCTCACTGGCTACAAATTAACCCTTCATGGGCTACAAGTTGCATAGTTTCGTGCATTTAACTAATGTGAACAGCAGTACAGAACCTCCATATTTTAGAGCACTAAGAGAGGACTGCTACTTTTTTGCCTGACCCTCATTCTAAATAGTTTGAGTTCCCTAGTCCTCTATATTTCCAATGACATTTCAATAGTAAATGGCTCCTAAAGACCTCCAAGCAAAATACTTGGCATATTTGGAAAGGAAACTACCTAGTGCTATGGCATAATACTTAGAAGCCTCAGAAATGACGGGGCAGCACAACTAGAGTGGTACTGAACACACTTTTGCTGTGCTACACCAGTGTTATGAGATTAAATAAACAGGAGTCCAGAGATTCATTGACAAAAATCATGCTCTGAACTGGTTTTCTGTCACCAGTAAGTTTGAGCCAATAGGTGCCTATGTGGCAGACCACCCACCTCACTGCATCCAACCACCTTCCAGGCTCTGTGTCCCTCTCTGGGGGAGCCTCACATCTGGCCAACCCCCTTCCTGGAGCACACCTGCTAGCCTGGGGGTAACACCGCCACCACCTAGGGTCTGGACTGTTCCTGGCCCTGTGCCCCTTGGGAAACACAGGCCTAATAGTCCTTAAGAGTACTTGAACCACTTCAAGAACTTGGGGTGCTTCCCTTAGTCTGAAGCACAAATAGTGGTCTCCCTTAGTCAGCCAAACCAAAGGCACCCCAAGGCATAATCTGGACCCACTCCCAATAAGTCTCCCATGCTAGGTACAAAGGAGAACTTTATTGGTTACAAAGAGTAGGTTTGGAATAGAGTACAGGGTAGAGCAATATCAGAGAAATCGCATAGATCAAACAGGGTGGCTGGGTAGCCTTTGATCACACATCTGAGTTATTGCAAGCTTTATATTTAGTTAGATCTCAGGTAGCTTACTCACAAGTATCATCCAGAGGCAGGTGAAGATTTTCTCTGGAGGCAGGCAGTTCATTGATCATGAGTTTCAAGAGAGAGCAAATTTCAGATGGTCCAGCTCTACTCTCTGTGAGTTTCCATCATGGCTACTGCCCCTCCTCCTGGGCAGCCCTTAACTTATTTAGCCCTTATAACCTCATTTACCTCATCCAATGGAGGCCAGCAACTATTGGCTGCCAGCCAACCAATTTGAAATGCATCACTGGTTGCTGGGTAGACTGGCATTGCTCAGAAGAATAGGGAGCCCAAGCCCCTCACCCAGGTATGTGATGCCAGTCATGTAGGCAGAGGGAGCAGGTTGCCCCCCCTCTCTCAGGAATGTATCCAGCTCAGGTTACAACTCAGGGTCACATGAAGAGATGGGGCAGAGGAGTGACCATGGTAACCAAATTGTCAGGTAGCAGAGTTCTGGAGACAGACAGGGATGGTATTCTGCCACAGCCTATACATGTGCTCTGGCACATTCTAATTAGAATGCATTGGTTAATCGAGACTCAGTTAATCAAGATTAATTATGTTTGATGAAACATTCTAATTAGAACACTAATTAGAATGCTCCAGTGTGCTGCAGTGTCATGCGTATTCAGCATAGTGTTTCAAAATGGTGGAGGAAGCACTTTAACTAAAACTCATCAAGGAAGTTTCACTTAAAGTGCCCCTGCAGCCATTTGAAATACATAACACTGAATACATGTGATGCTGTGGCATTTTAATTAGAGCGGCTGTCTGGGAGTGATCTGCAGTAACAAAGCTAAGAGGCTTCTGTAATGAACAGAGATGAAGCCAAGCTAAATCCAGGTCTGGATGTCTCCAAAATTGAGATTTGCTGGAATTCAGGGTTTTTGCACTGTCCATCTGCATGCACATGTACTGAGTTCTCCATGTGCATCTACTGTGGAGAACAGATGTAACTTTTGGCCCCCAAATCAGAGATTCATTAACTGAAATAATGTAATCAAAGTAATCTGAACAACCATGAAATACAATCCATCTATCTAGGTGTGGTACTATATATCCACAAACCTCTCCATTGCAACTGTTATTCAATGTAATTGAAAAAAAGTATTTATGTAGTCTAGCCAGTAGTGAAAGAAACTTTTCATCTAACAAGTTACTGTTCAGCACCCTATTATAAATATCTAGCAGTCTCAGTCTAGTTTCCAAGGGCAGGTAACCAAGTTATAAAAACTACTACAAAACAGTTTCAGGCCAGAGAGACCAATGGACTGAAGGAAAGTAGAGTCTGAATCATTCTATCACCCCAAGAGACATTTCCTCCAGTTCAGTGCTGCAACAGTTATACCTATTTAGAGGATACACGGAAATCAGAGACGTCTATCTGGCATCTCCCATAAGCACTAAATGAACATTATCTAACTAAGGACTCACGTTCATCTGCATAAAAATAGAGCACTATGGGGCATGCACATATTCAGAGTCCAAGTCAAACACAAAGGTTGCTCCAGCAAGCCAACAATAGGGGGCTGCTCCTTTGGTCACCCTTCAAGGGAGCCTGTCAGCAAGCCAGAACAGTGACAGCTTTCTCCCCTCCTCTGCCAGGGAAGGCAGGGGGCAGACAGGGGATCAGTGATTGGTGAGTAGCTGATCACTGACAGTAGGAAAAGCAGTAGTACCTGACCTGCTGCTGCATCCAGAAGTGTCAGGCCACCATTGAATCCATTTGTAAGCACTTGGAGAAGAAAAGGGTGATTAGGAACAGTCAGCATTGATTCACCAAGGGTAAGTCATGTCTGACCAACCTGACTGCCTTCTATGATGAGGTGACTGGCTCTGTGGATGCTGGGAGACAGGGAGATGTGGTGTACCTTGATTTTAGCAAGACTTTTGATACAGTCTCCCACAACATTCTTGCGGGCAAGCTAAGGAAGTATGGACTGGATGAATGGACTGTAAGGTGGAAGGAAAATTGGCTGGAGCATCAGGCTTAGAGAGTAGTAATCAATGGCTTGATGTCTAGTCGGTGGTCGATATCAAGTGGGGTCAGTCCTGGGGTTGGTTTTGTTCAGTGTCTTCATCAATGACCTGGAAGATGGCATAGAGTGCACCCTCAGGAAGTCTGCAGATGACACTAATCTGGGGGAAGTAGATATGCTGGAGGGTAGGGCTAGGATTCAGAGGGACCTAGACAAATTGGAGGATTGGGCCAAAAGGAATCTCATGAGGTTCAGCAAGGACAAGTACAAAGTCCTGCACTTAGGAAGGAACAATCCCATGCACTGGTACAGGCTGGGGGCTGACTGGCTGGGCAGCAGCTCTGCAGAAAAGGACCTGGGGGTTACAGTGAACAATAAGCTGAATATGAACCAACAGTGTACCTTGTTGCCAAGAAGACTAATAGCATACTGGATTGCATTGGTATGTGTTTTGCCAGTAGGTCAAGGGAAATAATTATTCCCCTGTATTCAGCACTGGTGAGGCCACATCTGGAGTACCATGTTTGGTTTTGGGGCCCCCACTACCAACAGGATGTGGACAAATTGGAGAGAGTCCAGCAGAGGGCAACAAAATGGTGAGGGACCTGGGGGACAAGAATTATGAGGAAAGACTGGTGGAACTGGGCTTATTTAGTACAGAGAAGAGGATACTGAGAGGGGACTTAATAGCAGTCTTCAACTACCTGAAGGGGGGTTCAAAAGAGGATGGAGCTAGGTTATTCTCAGTGGTGGCAGATGATGACAGAGCAAGGAGCAACAGTCTCAAGTTGCAGCAAGGGAAGTTTAGGTTAGGTATCAGGAAGAATTTTCTCACTAGGAGGGTAGTAAAACACTAGAACAGGTTACCCAGAGAGGTGGTGAAAGCTCCATCCATGGTAGTTTTCAAAACCCAGCTAGACAAACTTTGGTTGGGATGATCTAGTTGGGGCTGGTCCTGCCTTGAGCAGGGGGTTGGACTAGATGACCTCTTGAAGTCCCTTCCAACTGTAACTTCCTATGATTCTATGACAGAGCCATTTCTTCCCTTCCTCTCAAAGAGCAGCAGCTCTCCTCACCCCCCACTACAGGGAGGAGCGGGGTTCTGTCTTTGATAGCTGCTGCTCCACGTCTGGAGCAGTGTGAAGCTCTATGACAGCTGAAGTTCTCTTCCGCTACAAGTAACTGTTCCACGTTACATGTAGCGCCACAAGATATAGCACTGCAGAGGAGATTCTATTTGAAACAAATACATTTCTGTGGGGAATCAGCTATTTTTGTGCCACTACAGATGGTATGAACACCTGCATGCTTGCTTTTTGTAGCACTAAAAGGGTGTGTTTAGAGCCATGAATGTAATGTATCTCATGGCCTATATCAGAAAAGATGCTTTTAGGAAATAGAAGCTTGTGATTGAAAACTTTGGGGAAATAAAATGATCAACCCACTCCTGAAATAAAACATGATGGAAAAAAGATTCTCCTTTTACTGATAGGTTGGATCTATATCTGTCAGCATTTCATCCCACCCATGTTGCCTCCTCCTTGCCCCCCGCCCCCACTACTGTACCCCCTTCTTTTTCCTCTGTCTTCCTTACCCTTTGTATTCTAATCACTGCTTTCTATTTAGAAGTTTTGCTTCCTTCATAGCATCTAATGAAATAAGCCACTGCTTACTACAGCTTATGCATCTTTGATTTGGTTAGTCTATAAGGTGCAACTCTATCCTGCTTTCTGCTCCATTTGGTATGTCTTTTCTATCTCTGTACAGGTGCAAATACTATCAATTAGTTCATACTCAGCAAGCTTCTGGTGGTGAAACACCCTTGACCAGTCTACAGATGTTATGTTCATTTTTCAGATTTAATTATGGTTCAGTTGCAAATATTGTGATTATTTGTTGTAAGATCCCTCATTAAAAAGCGGCTCTTGGAGATAGCGCTATGGAAAATGCCCAAGCAGAAATTCAAATAAAAGCCTGAAAAAAGCAACTATAGTTTTGCACAAGGTATTTCAATAATTGTCAATGTCCCTTACAGAAAACCTCATGCTATGATTAGGAAATACTCTTCTGTTCTTTTATGACATAACATGGCACATACAGACAGGTGGCAGCACTGACACAGAGAGGTTGAGTCACTTAGATTCCTCCGGTTTTTCGGACACTTCATTTAATACTACTTTTACATAACATGAAAGTATTCTGATAAGACACCACGACATGTTGTATGGAATAACACAATAACATACTAAAGGATTTGCAAGGTTAAATAGAAGGTGTCATGAAATACTTTCAAAACAATTTATCATACATTATTAGCACTCTTCTGGCATTTATACACATACTTTTTCACGCTGCGACACACCGGACATCCGGTTCATCAGAGCAGACTCAATTAATCCCTGCATGTCAGTTCACGTTAATCGAGTCTGCTCCACATGTGAGCTGACACGCACTGTGCTGCATCGCTTGCAGCTGTATAAGTGGCAAAATGCACGCAGAGAAAATGGCAGCAGTGTGCTTTAGAACTAAAACACCTTCAATGTGTTTTAGTTCAAAAGTGGACCACCACCATTTTCTGAGCACTGACACACATTTCACTACTTATACAACTGTATGCATCGCAGTGCTGGGTGCTTTTCAAAGCGCCCACTGCTGAAGCACACACATGTACAAATACCTTTTGTGGTTTCAAATGCCCTTTTTAAAGAATTTCTGTTCCATTCCTGTTCCATCACAGATATATTTCATATCTTTTTAAAGAGCAAATCACATTAACAGGGCCTTCTACAAACCTGAGTGCTTTCAAATTAGCAGAGCTCTGCTGTTTTGTATGTAAATTACAGAACATCAGCAGTACCATACTCGGTCAGGCCAATTGTCCATGTAGACCAGTACTGTGTTTCCAACAGTAGTAGTAGTAGATGATACAGAGGAAGAGAAAATGAAAAGTGATCCAGAGTGATCCATGTCATACCTGTGCTGGTATCTACCATAACTGGATGTTAGAGTATACATCCCTATTTTATCACTAATTAATCACTATTCATGGTACTGTTCTCCATACATACGTGTAATCCCTTTTTGAACCTGGTTATATTACCTGCCTACACAAACTCCTGTGGAAAGAGTTCCAGAAGTTAACTTCAATGAGATGCTGTGGCCAGTAAAGCAAGCAAAATGCTGGCTTGCATCCATAGATGCTTCTCAAGCAAATCCCAGGACGTCATTCTCCCATTGTACTCGGCCTTGGTGAGGTCGCAGCTGGAGTACTGCATCCAGTTTTGGGCTCCACAATTCAAAAAGGATGTGGAGAAGCTTGAGAGAGTGTGGAGGAGAGCCACGCGCATGATCAGAGGTCAGGAAAACAGACCTTACGATGACAGGCTGAGAGCCATGGGACTCTTCAGCCTGGAAAAGCGCAGGCTCAGGGGTGATCTGGTGGCCGCCTATAAGTTTAGCAGGGGTGATCTTCAGGATCTGGGGGAACGTCTGTTCACCGGAGCACCCCAGAGGATGACCAGGTCAAATGGTCACAAACTCCTTCAGGACCATTTCAGCCTGGATATGAGGAAGAACTTCTTTACAGTCAGAGCCCTGAAGGTCTGGCATAGACTGCCACCGGAGGTGGTTCAAGCACCTACTTTGAACACCTTCAAGAGAAATGTGGATGTTTATCTTGCTGGGATCCTATGACCCCTGCTGATTTCCTGCCCCTGGGCAGGGGGCTGGACTTGATGATCTTCCGAGGTCCCTTCTAGCCCTAATGTCTATGAAATCTATGAACTGCACACTTTGTAAAAAAGTTCTTTCTCTTTGTTTTAAGCCTGTCCCCTGTTAGTTTCAGTGGCTACACCCCAGTTCTTTTATTCTTGGATTTAGGATCACAGCATCAGTGGGAAATAGGGCTGAAAGGACCATATAAGGTTAGTGTGGCCACTGACCCATCCCCAGAATACAGGACATCCCCTTGGTGAGGGGAGAGGGGCGGAGACCATCAGCCCCCTCGGTCAATCAGTGGTGAGGGGCAGGGCTGCCAACTCCTCCGCTAATCAGCAGCGCAGGGTGGAGCCGGTGGGCCCCCTGGCCTATCAGCAGTGAGGGGTAGGGCTGCCACAAAAAGGCCACCTCCTTCCCTCCTTGGCGGGCTCAGAACTTTGCTCCTCCTGGCTGTGTACCACCCTACCTCTAGGCACAGCCAATAGAATAGTGACACATGACTAACATGTATTTCCACCAATGAGCTAAAAACCAGGACTTTTTTCAGTCCACTCCTTATTTAGAAATGGTATGGGGACAAAGTATTTAACAACATGGTTCGAGTCTGCCGATGAGGTTTAGAGCTCTGATCTGTTGAGCACCAGTTCTTAGGGCCTGAAAGCTTGACCTTGCTGGCTTGTGTTAGCAGGGCACACCCTCCATCTGGCCCATCACAGTTTGATCTTTTAATAAGAGGGGAGGATTCTTGATGGTTTATACCTGCCCCCATGAGCAGCTTGTTGTTTCTCAGGGCTCCACCTCCCCTGACACCCAGTCCTTATGCCAACGCAATCTTATGGTCTGGCCAGGCCGTATGCCATTGGATGGTAGGATAGCACCAACCTTGCAGTTGGTCTAATAGTCAGGCTCCAGCCCAGGTAAATGGTCTCAGAAATTTAGTGATAGTCCCCCTTTGCCCTGTCAGGGCAATCTATGGATCCAGTGGGTCACACTGTCAGGTTTGACCTAGAAACCACTATACAAAGCCCAAGCAAAAGTCTCTGTTATGTAACTAATGCCCATCTGCAATGATAAGGAGGAGACAGTCTTAGATAAAGGAGGCTTGAAAACAAAAGCAGAATCAGAGGACTAGGGCAAAGAGCTAATTTAAATATTAAAAATCACACCCCTAGGTGGGGAGAAAGTATGCTAATGAAACATACATGTATGTAAATGAGATACATAGCTAAAACACAGGTATAGAGACATGCTCAGTAAAGAACTCCTTGCGTCACTCCCTTATAACCAATTAGCAAACACGAATGCTTATGAAGGTCCAATACTCCTGTATAAAAGATGCTTAGAATTAAGAATCGGTGTGCTTGTTACGTGAAATTATTCCGCTTGCACCTTGTATTGCTAGCAATAAATCTTCTTTATACTTTCACCCCTGGTATCTTTATTGGCTTTTGCATACCGGGCACGATCCCAGACTTGAGCTGGGGCTCAACAGCACCACTTATGTGTACATTTTTTCCTCAATATTTAGTAGCCCCTCTTATCACACTTCTAAGGGCTTCTATGGCTATGCCCATCATGGGTAGCTTGCCAAGTCCTTAATTCTTTCTTTTCTGGAGTCATTTTACCCTTAGTGTGACCCTGGGGCCCTGTACCCCACTTCTGGAACAGACTCACAGTTCATTACTCTCTCATCAGGCCAACAAAGCAAGCAACACTTCTCAATGCCTCCACATTGTGCCATCAGCTCCTCCAGCATGAAGCTGGTCACTCCTCCACACTGTGAAGCTGGTCCCTCAATGCTGAGGCTCCTCTGAGTCTCAAATCAGAAGAGCAGGCTCCGCTCTGCTCCTTTTGCCCCTGCTGGGGCAATTTAAGGTCCAGGTCAGAGCTCACATAGCTGTGCTCCAAGGACTCTGTTCTATCTTCCATTGGCATACAGCGTATCTTTATGACATCCTCCAGTGTGCACCAGCCAACCTGGATCCAGCATGAGCTAATAAAGTCAGGCAGCTGTGGTACCGGGAGCCCTCCAGACCATGCCAGAGGGAGCAGCTGTCTACATGTCCCACCCTTGGGGACTAATGAGTGTACTTCTGGGGGTCTCATCACCCCAATAAAAGTTGTTGGGGTAGTAGTTGTCCCCACTATGACAGATGGCCTGGTATAAAATAGGATTAATAGCCACACCACATAAGGTTGTCTAATCCACCCCTCTGCTCAAGGCAGAATCATCCCTGACTAAACCGTCTCAGCCAAGTGCCTGCCTAACCTGCATTTGAAAATTCCCAGGGATGGAGATTCCATAAGTTCTCTAGATAGTCTGTTCCAATGTGTGACCACTTTTATAGTCTGCAAGTATCTCCTGATCTGCAACCTAAATTTTCCTTGCTGCAGTTTGAAGGCATTGCTTCTGGCCTTGTTTCCTAGAGCCACAGAGAATAGTCTGTCTCCTTCATCTGTATACTCACACTTCAGGTATTTGAAGGCTGTTATCAAATCCCCACTCAGTCTTCTCTTCTCCAAATGAAACAGTTCTACTTCTTTCAGCCTTTCCTCATAAGTCATGTTTCCCAGGCCAGCACTGCTGAAGGTGCTCCTATCTGTCCACATCTTTCTTCAAGTGTGGGGCCCAAAACTGGACATATATTCCAGGTGAGGCCTGAGTAGAAGAATCACTTCCTTTGATTTGCATGAGACACTCCTATTAATATGACCTATATGCTCTCAACTTATTTTGCAACAAGAGGACGCTGTTGGTTTATGTTCAGCTTATGGTCCACTGTAAGCCCAGGTCCTTATTGTCATTTGGTAATCATTCCTTATTATTTGATACACACCTTTCACCAATTTGCAAACTCTTTATATCCTTCGCTTCCTTCTTCTTTCCAAACTGAAGAGGCCTAACCTTTCTAGTCAATCCTGGTACGGCACTATATCACTTCTCTGGTCTTCTCTTCACCTTTTCTAATTACAAACCTTTTTGAGATATGGAAACTAGAACTCAATGTAGCTTTTAAATGTAAGTGAATCATGGATTTGTATGGTGGCATGATGATGTTTTCCACTTTGTTTTCTATTCCCTTCCTAATCATGCCCAACATCTTCATGTCTGCTTTTGGGTGCTACTGCATATTGAGCCCATGGTTTTAGAGAATTATCTACAAAGACTCCAAGGTCACTTTCCTAAGTTGTAACAGCTAGTTCTGAGCCCAGCACTGGATATGTAGAGCTGAGGTTATTTTTCCCCATGTGTTCTATCTTTCATTTGTCAGCATTGAAGTTCATATGCCATTTTTGTGTCAACTCACTTAGCTTTGCGAAA